>NC_064772.1:2507517-2728677 GCF_011397635.1 Epinephelus fuscoguttatus | reverse complement strand
AGTTTAAACAGTCCCACATATCATATGGAGAATCCGTACCTCTTATTGTATGGACACTTTGGACAGTGTAAACAATCTTGCCATTCTCACATTACAAAATAGAGGTAGGTGTGTGCCTGTGTGTCTCGCATTGTATGAATGCATGAATGTATTAACATTTGTGTGCATGACTTCTACAGATTCTTTGCAAGGAACACAAGCTTATTAACCATTTGTGGTTTCAGGCAGGACCTCTCACAACTTACAATATTGCCCCCTGTACTGAAGAGTCTCTCTGAGAGCGAGATGGTTGCCGGCATGCACAAATATTTTCTTGCCATGTTGCTGAGCCAGGGAAAGTTGATTTTGTCGGTTTTCCACCACAGAAGGGGGTCCTCTTCATTGTCAAGTGTGGAAGACAGTAGCTGTTCAACTCAGCATCTATGGCAGCAGTGGGATCAACTGGTGCTGTGGCACTGGCAGTGGAGCTTTTAAAGAAGCTTGCCAACGACTTCTTTGTCTTTTTGGTGGGTGGGGGTGGAACTTCTTCTCTGATGCACTCAGGAGCATTCTAGAATGAAATAGACAAAAAGAGAAGAAAGAAATTTCATTAGTTTTATGTTGAAATATTATAATACAACATCATAATATAACAATGATTGTCACTGTATGAAGACCACAATGTTCAGCTCAGTGTAAACTTAAACATTTACTGAAATCTAAGATAATACAATTAAATAGCATGAACAGTTTTCTATTTAATCCGTTCTAACCATTATATTTACCTTGAGTTCCATCGTCATCATCTCTGACACCAGTCTGGCTTTGTTGATGGGGACGCTGTTTTCACTGATGTACTGTGTCTTGTATCTTGGGTCTAAGAAGGATGCCACATCCAGGAGCTCTTGCATGTCTCTATCTTCATACTTGCTGTTCATGTACTCCAACATTTTCTTTTTTAAGGACTTCGTCAAGTCAGTGTCATCCTCCTTTGGTGTCAAGAGGGTTGTGTTGAAAAGGCTCAGTACTGGCTTGAGGTGTGAGACACTTACATAATCTTCCCCTGACAGAGCATCAGTGAACTCAAGCAGTGGTCCCAGTGCCTTGCTGACCGATTCCAGTAGATCCAGGTCTTGATTCCCTAGAATTAGGTGCCATGTGTTTCTGTCATCTGAGAGGACCTCTGCCAGTGCTTTCTGCTGCTCCAGGATCCTGTCAATCATGAGCAGCTTGGACCCCCATTGAGTTTGACACTCAGTTATGAGACCATGGACTGGAAGGCTGAGGCACTTCTCGGCTTGCTCCAGTGCTACCCTCTTCTTCCAACTGTGTGAGAAGTGGCACACTAACTTTTTGCAGACACCTGTTGCATGGCTGATCTGGTTGTCAACTTTCACCGCATTTTCTGGAGAAAATATGTACAAAATAAAACAAATATATTACAATATAACTAAATAACCACATATTGTTACCTCTCTCTCTCTCTCTCTCTCTCTCTCTCTCTGAAGGAGAGGAGAGTTCTAAACAAATCTATTAAAAATAAACATAGAAAAACGTACCTATAGCCAGGTGTAACCTGTGCCCAAAGCACTGTAGCTGTGTCCAGCTGTTCACTTCCAGCGCCTTTATCATGTTTGATGCATTGTCAGTGGTCACGCAAACCTGCTGGTCCTCCTGCAAGCCCCAGTCCGCTAATGCATAGAATACATATATCCCCGAATCGCAGACATTCTTTTGACCCCTCACTTTCTCCTTTGTGTCTCAAATGTACCTTAACTCATTGCCTGTGGACATGTCATAAACTCCAGAAATATTGGTCTGATATTCTATGTGAAATGGAAAAAATATTTGTAAAGATTTAGAAATGGACCCATTGTCTTTGATTTTAGGTCTCCCAAGTAGGAATGTAACTACTGTAGCCAGCAAAAGGTTGTATAACATTCTTACATTTGCTGCTTGAAAAAATATATTATTACAGTGGACTAGTGATAAAGGCCCTTCTGTCAATGGTTGGTGCAAAGTTATATTTGAGTTGGTCCCTTTGGAATGTCTTACCAGTATCCTACATGCTAAAATAGATCAGTTCTACAACATCTGGCAGCCCTATTTGAATGATCTTGGACCTTATCTTTCCTCCATTATCTTACAAGGAGTCTCTTGAACAAGGACTCTTAAACTTTTGTGATTTCCCTGCAACAGGGACTGTTGTCTGTAACCTCCTTTGTTTGTTGATCTGAGCTGTTTGTTTTTTTTTGTTTGCTTGTTTTGTATGTATGTGTTCGTATTAATGTTGTCAAGAATGTTTATTATTGTCATTGTTTTTGTTGAAAATGAGAAAACCAAATAAATATATTGTTCCAAAAAAAAGAAAAAAAATAGGTGAGTGTTAACTAAAAGTAAGACTTCCTTAAAGGGATAGTGCACCCAAAAATGAAAATTCAGCCATTATCTACTCACCCATATCCACCCCGCCGAGGGAGTCTCAGGTGAAGTTTTAGAGTTCTCAAGCAACACAACTCCAGCTAATGGAGGCTTACGGTGCCCCAGATTCAACATCCAAAAACACATAATTGAAACCACAAAATATCTTCATATTGCTCGTCCGTATTGGTCCAAGTGTCCTGAAACCCCGACATAAAAAGTTGTTTGGAAAAATGTCATTTGAACTCTGTTTTTAGCCTCATTGTAGCCTGCAGCTCTAACTGCCTCTCTGTGCACCGCGCTGAAGTGTGCACGCCTGCCCGCGAGACCAGCGAAAGCATGTGAACACACATGAACGCGGTGCCCATGTCTCACGGTCTTGCGCACACACGTGAGCTTTTTATATTATATATTTGTTTTATATTTGTTTTAACGTTTTAACATTTTAACCTGAGAGTTGTACCGAGGAGCTAACCTTCTTTGCTTTGTTAACTTCTTTTTAAGAGGTGCTACAGAGTGTTGTCCGCAGCGAGCCTACGGCGCTATCGATAAGATGATTCGGGAGAGTTTAAAGTCGGTACGGGAAACCTCTGTTACTGAAGGACATGGTATTAAATTTAATGACGAAGGAATCGTTTCCTTAAATTTTGCGACAGCACTATCTGATGAACATCTAGTATAGTAACTGTTGCTGAGTGGCGTGTAATTGTGTAAAAAGAAATTAAAAGTTATTAAATAACTTGTCCATACCCATTGGTAGCTTTGTCACCTTCTACCTATGCCAATTCTCAATGCCTATGTGCAGTTTCACATAGATTGACCACGTCAGTGAGTAGAAAAACGAGGGACAGACAGAATGACACACTGACAGTTTCCGTGATCATGTATAGCATACCATACCATGACTTAGTCATACCAAAAATTAGAAAACAAAACAAACATTTGGCCACAGGGGGAGCCACAGCGATCGTATTTTAGCCATTTTTAAGCATTTTTCTGTTGTTATAGCACCACCCAGTTGCCAATTACAGTTAAATTTCTCCAGTCACCTTGAGGCGTCCTGTTCTACATATCTACCATGCAGAGGTAGCCTGGAAATCCAGACCCAAATCTAGAAAGATTTAGGGTCTGGCCATGAGTAATGAAAATGGCCCAACTCGAGGGGCAGCACCAAGCATGCATTTGTAAATATCACCGCATGCAGCCGGATAACACTACGACCAATCAGAACAATACACGGGGTGACGTATCCAAAGCTTAGCGACCAGCGGAGCTAACTGGTAGATTAGACTCTTGCCATATCTGGTCGGCAAAACAGCAAAAACATCCTTCTTGCAAAGGAAAGACTCGAGCGCCATCTTCTGTTCCTCTTTTAGAGAAAAAGCCAAGTCTAACTCGTTCATTGTAGTGGCCAAAGCCATTTCAAACAACTGGTGTTCATCCGTAGCCATCTTGCAATGTTTACTGACTGATTCCAGAATTCGTCGTCGCAGCGCTGTTGTCATCTGTTTAGCTCGTCTCTGGCCTGCCTATATCAGATACACCGATGTGATTGGTGCAGCTCGGTTTCATGGGCATAGGTAATGAGTATCATTACTGATTGCCAGAGTGACTCACTGAGCAAATTCAAATTGTGCTCTCGCGAGAACTCTGGATTTCCAGGGTAAAGCAGAGGTGGAAAAAGTACTGAAAAATTCCACTCAAGTAAAAGTACCTTTACTTTGATGAAATTCTACTTAAGTACAAGTAAAGCTACCCTTCTAAAAATCTACTCAAGTAAAAGTAAATAGTAATTTGTTTAAAATGTACTTAAAGTAGAAGATACTTAGTTACTTCCAACAACTTGAAGGGGGTCACTCATATGCAGTGCAAAAATGGTTCAGGGGTCATAAATCCAATCCGAAAACTGGTTATTTTTCTATGATGAACCATAGAATTCAATTCAATTTAGGGCTGCACAATATCATTAGAGCATCACTATCACAATGCGTTCTTGTGCAATAGTCACATTGTGAGACTCGCAGTATAAGTTCATCATATCAATATAATTTTAGTCAAAGGCAATATGCCATACTTATTTTGCTGGTTAATACTTTAGGTTGTGAAGTTTTCAATTTCCATGACAGTTTGATTGTAAAATGTACAGTACAGGCCAAAAGTTTGGACACACCTTCTCATTCAATGCGTTTTCTTTATTTTCATGACTATTTACATTGTAGATTCTCACTGAAGGCATCAAAACTATGAATGAACACGTGGAGTTGTGTACTTAACAAAAAAAGGTGAAATAACTGAAAACATGTTTTATATTCTAGTTTCTTCAAAATAGCCACCCTTTGCTCTGATTACTGCTTTGCACACTCTTGGCATTCTCTCCATGAGCTTCAAGAGGTAGTCACCTGAAATGGTTTTCCAACAGTCTTGAAGGAGTTCCCAGAGGTGTTTAGCACTTGTTGGCCCCTTTGCCTTCACTCTGCGGTCCAGCTCACCCCAAACCATCTCGATTGGGTTCAGGTCCGGTGACTGTGGAGGCCAGGTCTTCTGCCGCAGCACTCCATCACTCTCCTTCTTGGTCAAATAGCCCTTACACAGCCTGGAGGTGTGTTTGGGGTCATTGTCCTGTTGAAAAATAAATGATCGTCCAACTAAACGCAAACCGGATGGGATGGCATGTCGCTGCAGGATGCTGTGGTAGCCATGCTGGTTCAGTGTGCCTTCAATTTTGAATAAATCCCCAACAGTGTCACCAGCAAAACACCCCCACACCATCACACCTCCTCCCCCTCCATGCTTCACAGTGGGAACCAGGCATGTGGAATCCATCCGTTCACCTTTTCTGCGTCTCACAAAGACACGGCGGTTGGAACCAAAGATCTCAAATTTGGACTCATCAGACCAAAGCACAGATTTCCACTGGTCTAATGTTCATTCCTTGTGTTTCTTGGCCCAAACAAATCTCTTCTGCTTGTTGCCTCTCCTTAGCAGTGGTTTCCTAGCAGCTATTTGACCATGAAGGCCTGATTCGCGCAGTCTCCTCTTAACACTTGTTCTAGAGATGGGTCTGCTGCTAGAACTCTGTGTGGCATTCATCTGCTCTCTGATCTGAGCTGCTGTTAACTTGCGATTTCTGAGGCTGGTGACTCGGATGAACTTATCCTCAGAAGCAGAGGTGACTCTTGGTCTTCCTTTCCTGGGTCGGTCCTCGTGTGCCACTTTCGTTGTAGCGCTTGATGGTTTTTGCGACTCCACTTGGGGACACATTTAAAGTTTTTGCAATTTTCCAGACTGACTGACCTTCATTTCTTAAAGTAATGATGGCCACTCGTTTTTCTTTAGTTAGCTGATTGGTTCTTGCCATAATATGAATTTTAACAGTTGTCCAATAGGGCTGTCGGCTGTGTATTAACCTGACTTCTGCACAACACAACTGATGGTCCCAACCCCATTGATAAAGCAAGAAATTCCACTAATTAACCCTGATAAGGCACACCTGTGAAGTGGAAACCATTTCAGGTGACTACCTCTTGAAGCTCATGGAGAGAATGCCAAGAGTGTGCAAAGCAGTAATCAGAGCAAAGGGTGGCTATTTTGAAGAAACTAGAATATAAAACATGTTTTCAGTTATTTCACCTTTTTTGTTAAGTACATAACTCCACATGTGTTCATTCATAGTTTTGATGCCTTCAGTGAGAATCTACAATGTAAATAGTCATGAAAATAAAGAAAACGCATTGAATGAGAAGGTGTGTCCAAACTTTTGGCCTGTACTGTATATTTCATGCAAATACAGCCTTTCCAGACGAACAATGGTTCAAAAGACCCTTCATGATGGATACAAACAAGGACACGTGTACCCAGCCCGGAGGGGTACCGGGGCCCCGCCCTGGAGCCAGGCCTGGGGTTGGGGCCCGTGGGCGAGCACCTGGTGGTCGGGCCTTCGCCCATGGGGTCCGGCCGGGCCCAGCCCAAACCGGCTACATGGGCTTGTCCCCCTGCAGGCCCACTACCCGCAGAGGGATCCAGAAGGGTTCGGTGCAATGTGGATTGGGCAGCAGACCAAGGCGGGGGCCTTGGCGGTCCAATCCTCGGTTACAGAAGTTGGCTCTTGGGACATGGAATGTCACCTCTCTGGCGGGGAAGGAGCCGGAGCTTGTGGAAGAGGTTGAGCGCTACCGGCTAGATATAGTCCGCCTCACCTCGACACATAGTTCCAGCTCTGGAACCCTAGTCCTTGAGAGGGGTTGGACTCTTTCCTTCGCTGGAGTTGCTCCGGGTGAGAGGCGGAGGGCTGGGGTGGGCCTTCTGATAGCCCCCAGACTCTCTGCCTGTACGTTGGGGTTTACCCCGGTAGACAAAAGGGTTGCTTCCCTGCTGGGAATGCCTTGTTCCACTATGCCATTGTCGAGGCGGCGGTCGCAAGCTGTGGCTGCAAGGTCGCTGGGGCCAGTCGCGGCGGCAATCCCCGAGCCCGCTGGTGGACACCAGAGGTGAGGGGAGCCGTCAGGCTGAAGAAGGAGGCCTACAGGGCATGGTTGGTCTGTGGGTCTCCAGAAGCAGCTGACGGGTACCGGCGGGCCAAGCGGAGCGCAGCGGCCGCAGTCGTGGAGGCAAAAACTCAGGCATGGGAGGAGTTCAGTGAGGCCATGGAGGAAGACTATCAATCCGCTCCAAAGAGGTTCTGGCAAACCGTCCGGCGCCTCGGGGGGGGAGGCAGCAACTTGCTCACACTGTTTACAGTGGGGGCGGGGGGAAGGAATACTTTGAGGAGCTCCTCAATCCCACCAACACGTATTGCAGTGAGGAAACAGAGACAGGGGTCTCGGGGTCGTCCAATTTCTGGGGCAGAAGTTGCTGAGGTAGTGAAACAACTCCGAGGTGGCGGAGCCCCGGGGGTGGATGAGATTTGTCCTGGATATCTCAAGGCTCTGGATGTTGTAGGGCTGTCCTGGCTGACACGCCTCTGCAACATTGCATGGACATCGGGGGCAGTGCCTCTGGAGTGGCAGACTGGGGTGGTGGTCCCCATTTTCAAGATTTTCAAGGGGACCAGAGGGTGTATTCCAACTACAGGGGGATCACACTCCTCAGCCTACCCGGTAAGGTCTACTCCAGGGTGCTGGAGAAGAGGGTCCGGTCAAAAGTTGAACCTCAGATTGAGGAGAAGCAATGTGGTTTTCGTCCCGGATGTGGAACCGTGGACCAGCTCTTTACCCTCGCCAGGTTGCTGGAGGGGGCATGGGAGTTTGACCAACCAGTCCACATGTGTTTTGTGGATTTGGAGAAGGCTTACGACCGTGTCCCCAGGGGCATCCTGTGGGGGGTGCTCCGGGAGTATGGGGTTGGTGGCCCCTTGCTAAGGGCCATCCAGTCCCTGTACTGAAGGAGCAGGAGTCTGGTTCGCGTGGCTGGCAGTAAGTCGGACCTGTTCCCGGTGAGGGTTGGACTCCGCCAGGGCTGCCCTTTGTCACCGGTTCTGTTCATAACTTTTATGGACAGAATTTCTAGGTGCAGCCAAGTGGTGGAGGGTGTCAGGTTCGGCGATGGAAGGATCTCGTCCCTGCTTTTTGCGGATGACGTGGTCCTCCTAGCTCCATCGAACAGTGACCTCCAGCTCTTGCTGGGGCGGTTCGCAGGCGAGTGTGAAGCAGCTGGGATGAGAATCAGCACCTCCAAGTCTGAGGCCATGGTCCTCGGCCGGAAAAGGGTGGATTGCCCACTCCAGGTCAGGGGGGAGGTCCTTCCGCAGGTGGAGGAGTTTAAGTATCTCGGGATCTTGTTCACGAGTGCGGGTAGGATGGAGCAGGAGATTGACAGGCGGATTGGGGCGGCGTCAGCAGTGATGCAGGCGCTTAACCGGTCCGTTGTGGTGAAGAGGGAGCTTAGCCAGAAAGCGAAGCTCTCAATTTACTGGTCGATCTACGTTCCAACCCTCACCTATGGTTATGAGCTCTGGGTAGTGACCGAAAGAATGAGATCGCGAGTATAAGCGGCCAAAATGAGTTTCCTCCGCAGGGTGGCTGGGCTCAGCCTTAGGGATAGGGTGAGGAGCTCAGACATCCGGGAGGGACTCGGAGTAGAGCCGCTGCTCCTCCACATCGAGAGGAGCCAGTTGAGGTGGTTCGGGCATCTGGTAAGGATGCCTTCCGGACGCCTCCCTTGGGAGGTGTTTCGGGCATGTCCAACTGGGAGGAGACTTCGGGCCGCCCCAGAACACGCTGGAGGGACTACATCACCCGGCTGGCCTGGGAACGCCTCGGGGTTCCTGCGGAAGAGCTGACGGAAGTGGCTGGGGGGAGGACTGTCTGGGCTTCTTTGCTGAGGCTGCTGCCCCCGCAACCTGGACCCGGATAAGCGGAGGACGACGAGTACGAGTATGAGTACAGCCTTTCCAAATTCCAAATGATGACTTCTTTCCAAATAGAGCTATTCAAGTTATTGCAATACACTGTATATTGCAATACATATCGCAGTATACAAAATTGTCGTCAGATTGTCAGTTTGTCAAATATTGCGCAACCCTCATTCATTTTGACTCACCAACACAACTGTTAGACCAATGATACACAGAGCAACTTTTTGAGCAATGTTGTTGGGCATTATTCTCAGGGATGCAAACAGGTGTATGGTCAAAAAAGAGAGAGCTTGTCGAAGTGAAATTCTCAATATTAAAATACACAAACACTAGTTGGAAGAATACTGTGTATTCCGAAACAGAACAAATCCATTGAGCAACAGTGTTTCCTCTATATGCAACTAGCAGCAGTGGTGCTCCGCTGCTGAAATATGACCGCTGCTGCTGATTTATTTTTCTTTTTTTTTTTTTTGTCTTAGCTCTTTAGAAACTACCATTATATTATTTGGCGCTACGGACGCCTCATATCCAGGTCAATTCAGACACTTGTGTGTAAAGCATATAAGAGGAGAGGGCTCCATCTTATCTTTTCATAAGCTAAAGTTGTATTATTTTGAGCAACAGACGCTTCATATAATAACATATACTACACTTGCACCAATTTAATCAGAATCAGGCCAGTTTTCACGTGATCGGCCATGACCTGCAACCAGCTGGTCTGTCGAAAATATGCCGATTTAAAACACCAGTCAACTTCCCCTCGCGCCACATGATTGACATTGTCAGGCATCCGAATCACGTGGCCAGTCCATTTGAGCTGGTGTTGGGCGATGATGATAGTGATGGTGGAGATGCCAGCCTCCTCCAGGACGCTGGAGTAGGTCCGTCGATCCTCCCAGGTTATCCTGAGGATTCTCTGGAGGTACCTCTGATGGAAGGCCTCAAGTGCTCTCAAGTGCCTGCGGTAGGTGGTCCAGGCTTCTGACCCATACAGGAGAAGTGGGGAGCTGTACCGCTCTGTAGACCAGAATTTTGGTCTTTGACTGGAGGTCGCGGTTCTCAAAGACCCTTTTTTTCAGTCTTAAGTATGCTCCACTGGCACAGCTAAGACGGTAGTGTACCTCTTCATCAATGGTGGCTTTAGATGACAGGAGGCTGCCATGGTATGGGAAGTGGTCCACATTTTCCAACCTGGTGTTGTCAGTGGAGATGTTTGGGGGAGTGCTGCTGTTTGGTGGTGGCTGATGGAGGATTTGAGTCTTTTTTAAGTTGATGGCCAGACCAAGCTGGAGTTCCCTGGAGATGATGGCTGTTCATCTTTCGGGTCGTTCACTGGCTTGGTTGTCCGTGAGGGTCCGCACATTCCAGGTTCCAAAATGTAATTTGTGTTTCTGACCGCATGGTGGTGACCCCTCTGGATGTGGTAAACCAGACAGGGAGAATGAGGCAGGCTATGTTTAGGGTGCCTTTTCTAACCCCCTCCCCTCCTCCTTAATAGGGCTGCTCAGTCATGGGTGCAGCTACCAAAAAGCTCTTTCTGCCTCATCCAAGGGCTTAACGAACATCTAACACCCACTGCCTAGGGGCTGCCAGACTTCATGATCCTGCCCCCGTCACCTCTTCCTGATTGCCACAGGACTTTGTATCCGGGGTGTGAATAGGATGGGTTCCCTTTCAGGAGGACGCCTGTGCATGGTATCTTTTAATGTGGGGAGACTGATGTGCCTGCAGCCACCACACGGTCCTTGGCAGAGAGGGATCTGGATCCAGTGGCATGGAAACCAAGATGACTGGAGATCGCCCTCTGTTGCAGCCTTCATCCACCTTCTCAGCCGTTGTGGTGCTTCTCACTACTGCCATCTTCCGCCTGGTCCGCTGTTGAGGTCTTCAGTATTTGCCCATAGCTGGGGCTATTTACCCATAGCTGGGGTAGAGGTTAACGGGCAGCAGGGCATGTCCACATACAAGTGGGCCTGCATGCCGCGTCTCTGGGGTCCCCTGCTACTCTGATCCCGTACAGCTTGGCCTGGAACCGCGGGGTACCAGTTACCGTGTGTGGCCACAAGGAGGCGTGTATGAGTCTTGGCAGTGGAGAGGCTGTGTACTGGCAGAGGAGGCTTACGCACTCGGCTCCTCTTTTCACCCCCTGAAACCGGCGGGCTAGCCGGCGGCGGTAGCTGAAAGCAGAAAGTAGCAAGTAGAAGCGGCATGCAGCATGCACTAACTACAAGCACTACTTCTACTCCAACACTACTGCACTGAGCGTGTCACACGCCCTGCGCGCACACACACACACACACACACACACACAGTGCAGCTCACGGCTTAGGCGATGTGAGGAAGGAGACCTCAGGGACACACTGGTTTGGGTAGAACAACTATGGAGTAAATGATTCTGGCCAGAGAATCAGGGTCGAGGGGATACTTTAATTTTCAATGCAGGAGGTTCATAAGTGTAGCGTGTGTGTGTGTGTGTGTGTGTGTGTGTGTTGTTCTGAAATAAACAAAAGGAAAAATAGCTTTACACTCAATTATTACAAATATGCATATACAATCTGCAAACATGGGTGGCTTCTCACCTTAATCATTCATGCACACACATCAAAAGAGAGAAGGAGAAAGTTGTTAATTGTCCATGTTAAACTCAGAGCGGAGCTCTTGCTGCCCCATGGTGCCGCTTTAAACTGACCAGATGCGTGTCCCTGTGCCGAAGATGCACGTGTCCACGTCCGCGTGCTTACTGACAGGAGCGTTCTCATGGAAGCGGCAGCCTATACAAATGTGCACCCAATATGAATGTTCCATGGCAGCCTGTTCAAATGTGCACCTTTTTTCTCGTTGTTAAAATAAGAATGTCCATAACACTGCATTTTGTAGATGTAAAGCCCTGTATGAATTTTATGTTTTTTTTCTGTTATAATGTTCTGATAAAGGAAAGACAGAAAATACTGCAATATCTTGTGTGCTGTAAAGTGGTTTGAAAAAAATGAAATCGGAATCAGCCAAAATCGGAATCGGCCGTCCAGGCACTCTGCAAATCGGAAATTGGTATCGGCCCAAAAAATTGTAATCGGTGCAAGTCTAACATATACTATGTAAAACCAGTAGCGGCTCATGGTGAAATTGGGTGGGAGGGCTAATGCATTAGGCCTATGGCCTATACTGATCAATAGTTCAGCTGCAGTAACAGTAACATCACACTGAGATACAGTACCAGGTTACAGCAACAATGCACTACAACAAAACTAGAGGACTTCCGGTGATGCAAGCACCTGGGTAGCCACGCTTTGTTGGAGCTCCGCCACACTATCCTGTTTTAATTATTTCTGTTGGCATTAGTAGTCAAAGCAAAGCGGGTTTTATTACGGTTAATGTCCCTGGATCAGTTTTGGAGCAAAGCTGCCGGGAAAACGCCTCCTAAAACCACCACTAGAAAGAAAGACGTTCCGGCAGCCTCTCCTCCTGTTAGCGATGCTATGCTAGTAGCTGACACTAGCCCTCAATGCACTAGCCTGGAAGCAGACCCGGGCTTGACCAAAGCTCTGGAATTAATGACGGCAAATATCGCTCTTATGATGGATGAAAACTTAGAGAAGATGGCACGTGACATCAAAGCCAACATCTCTCAGAGTTTGAAGGAAGTCACCGAATGCGTTAGAGAGGCAGAGCAGAGGATCCTGGTGGTGGAAAACGCTTCAACTGATGCTGAAAAGCATCTGCTAGCTCTGGAAAAGATGGCTAATGAGTTAACGGAGCACCTTCACAACTATGAAAACAGAGGCCGACGCAAAAACCTACGGATCATCAGCCTGCCGGAGAAGTCGGAGGGGACGAACACAACAAAGTTCATGGAGACATGGATACCCCAGATCCTGCAGCTCGACACCAAAGCAGGATGCATTAAATTGGAGAGCGCACACAGGCTCCCTGGCCCGGAGACGTCCAGGCTTTCTCACGCTATGATAGTAAGGTCATAACTTCAGCGATCACCAATGGGTGATGGATGCAGCCAGACGACTAAAAGATATCTGACTTGAGGGAGCGAGGATCCACTTTTTCCCGGATTTTGCTGCTGCAACACAGAAGAGGCGACGTGAATACGACCAGGTGAGGAGGAAGCTGCAGAATATCAAGGGGGCTTGCTACACCATGATCTACCCTGCTTCCGGTGAATAACACTGTTAAAACGTTTCACTCTCCAGAGCAAGCCTCTGTGTTTGTTGCCTCTCTCTAATGCACAGAAAATATGCAGCTGAAACGGGAATGTCATCTTCATCATTTAGGGTGAGGTGCTAGCTAATAGGGCGACTGCTTCACCAGAAAGTGTACTTTGTTTAAGGTATTTTGAGTTGACTCAGGATTCATCTTTAAAAGCACCACGTGGATACCCTGGCAATTTGTATCTAACAAGTTACAGTTATTAGAGAAATGCATGTAGCGGTTATTCATGCAATGTTTGCTTACTGCCAGCCAAGCAAAAACAACCGTTTTGCCTTCCTTACTTATTAACAGGGATTTTTCTTTAATTTTACTTTACTATCCTTCTGTCATTTTATTTTATTTTATTTGTTCGTTTATTTTAATCTCTTACATGCCATCAGGATTTATAACCTACCAAATAGCCCCCCCCCCTCCTTTTTTTTCCATCTCCTCCTTTTGGGGAGTTAATCTACTCTACTTTGGTTTTTCATTAGTGGTAGGGAGACTCATATATTTTCAGTCACTTCAATTTTAATCAATTGTGCCAGCTCAAGTAAAGGTATGCTTGCATTTAGGGTTAGCCGAGGGGTCTTGCATCCTGAAGGAGGGTTTGAATTTACTCTCTGTTTGCTCTTAAGTTTAAAGGTCTTGGTATGGTCGGTGAAGGACCTAGTGTTAGTGTTTGTAAATAGATTTGTTCCAAGGTTGGCCACTGTTTTGTTACAAGTTTACAATGTGCTCAGTCTGACTGGCATATCAGTATACACAACAGCGAGGATTAGCAACAACTTGAGATATGCCAAAGTCTATTTAATTTAGTTATGAGTATTCCTTGTATCAAACTCTGTACTTGGAATGTACGGGGTATTCATCCCCCAGTAAAGAGAAAAAAATATTCTCACCTCTCTTAAAAAGGAGGGTGTTGAGGTTGCACTGCTGCAGGAAACCCATCTGGAGGATCAGGAACATCTTACACTTAAACGAGACTGGGTTGGCGAGACATTTTTTTCATCCTACACCTCAAACAGTAGAGGAGTATGTATTCTAATTAATAAGAAATTACCCTTTAAACTTGAATCTTGTGTTAAATACAGTAATGGATGCTATGTTATAATTAAAGGTCTGCTATATGGAAAATATATTTCAATTCTCAACATATATGCTCCATCCAATCACCCTACTGATTTTGTCATGAAGGCATTTTTGGAGTTTGCTGAACTTGAAACTGAATGTTCTATAGTAGGTGGTGATTTTATTTGTCACCTGAATCCACTTATTGATAGACTGCCGGCAGAAACTGGGGCCCCTTCAAAAAGAGCTAGAGCATTAGCAGATACATGTGATGAGTTTGGATTCACTGACATCTGGAGAACTGTGCATCCTGATTTAAAAGGGTTCACCTTTCTTTCCAATGCTCACAAAACTAGCTCTAGAATTGACTACTTCTTTATCCCTAAGTTAATGTTATCTTCCGTGCTGTCTTGTGAAATAGGAATTATTTCTGTTTCTGATCATAGTCCAGTATTTTTACAATTGCTGTTTCATGAAAAACAGGGTTTTACTAACTCTTGGAGGTTCAACTCACATCTACTCAGTGACCCCAAATTTATTTCATGCTTTAAGTCAGAATTTAAAATCTTTTATAAATAAACAATAAACAAAACTCTAGATATCTCTCCCTCAGTATTGTGGGAAACCTCTGAAGTGTACGCCAGGGGCCTAATTATTTCCTATACAAGGAGTAAAAAACGTGAATCGCTGGAAGCCCAAAGGAAATTAGAGGGTGAACTATCCAATCTTGAAAAGACGTATGCTAAATATCCATCTGAGGCTAATATGAAGGCAATGTTGGTCACAAGAGCATCTCTAAATTCTCTTCTTACCCACAGAGCCGAGCTAAGTATCAGGTTCGCTAAACAAAGGCTATGAGTGTGGCAATAAACCGAATAAATACCTTGCAAGACTAGTAAACAGGAAGAGTGACTCTCAGACAATTGCATCTATTAAAGACACAAATGGAGCTAGTAAATTTGACATTAACAGTATTAATAGGGTGTTTAAGGATTTTTATAGTAAGCTCTATATATAATATATATAATACTAGTGAGGAGCCCTCAGGAGTACAGGATCTGGTTGATAAATTCATGTCTAAACTTACTCTACCTAAACTAACAGATGAACAAAGAAAAGAACTAAATAAACCAATTATGAAAAAGGGGGTTTTGGAGGCACTGCAAACCCTACAGTCAGGGAAGGGCCCAGGCCCGGACGACCTTAGCTGTGAATTCTATAAAGAATTTAAGTCAGAACTTATGGACACTTTTCTGGAAATGTTAAATGATTCGTTTGACCCTTTGCTCTGATTACTGCTTTGCACACTCTTGGCATTCTCTCCATGAGCTTCAAGAGGTAGTCACCTGAAATGGTTTCCACTTCACAGGTGTGCCTTATCAGGGTTAATTAGTGGAATTTCTTGCTTTATCAATGGGGTTGGGACCATCAGTTGTGTTGTGCAGAAGTCAGGTTAATACACAGCCGACAGCCCTATTGGACAACTGTTAAAATTCATATTATGGCAAGAACCAATCAGCTAACTAAAGAAAAACGAGTGGCCATCATTACTTTAAGAAATGAAGGTCAGTCAGTCCGGAAAATTGCAAAAACTTTAAATGTGTCCCCAAGTGGAGTCGCAAAAACCATCAAGCGCTACAACGAAACTGGCACACATGAGGACCCACCCAGGAAAGGAAGACCAAGAGTCACCTCTGCTTCTGAGGATAAGTTCATCCGAGTCACCAGCCTCAGAAATCGCAAGTTAACAGCAGCTCAGATCAGAGAGCAGATGAATGCCACACAGAGTTCTAGCAGCAGACCCATCTCTAGAACAAGTGTTAAGAGGAGACTGTGCGAATCAGGCCTTCATGGTCAAATAGCTGCTAGGAAACCACTGCTAAGGAGAGGCAACAAGCAGAAGAGATTTGTTTGGGCCAAGAAACACAAGGAATGGACATTAGACCAGTGGAAATCTGTGCTTTGGTCTGATGAGTCCAAATTTGAGATCTTTGGTTCCAACCGCTGTGTCTTTGTGAGACGCAGAAAAGGTGAACGGATGGATTCCACATGCCTGGTTCCCACTGTGAAGCATGGAGGAGGAGGAGGTGTGATGGTGTGGGGGTGTTTTGCTGGTGACACTGTTGGGGATTTATTCAAAATTGAAGGCACACTGAACCAGCATGGCTACCACAGCATCCTGCAGCGACATGCCATCCCATCCGGTTTGCGTTTAGTTGGACGATCATTTATTTTTCAACAGGACAATGACCCCAAACACACCTCCAGGCTGTGTAAGGGCTATTTGACCAAGAAGGAGAGTGATGGAGTGCTGCGGCAGATGACCTGGCCTCCACAGTCACCGGACCTGAACCCAATCGAGATGGTTTGGGGTGAGCTGGACCGCAGAGTGAAGGCAAAGGGGCCAACAAGTGCTAAACACCTCTGGGAACTCCTTCAAGACTGTTGGAAAACCATTTCAGGTGACCATTGGATTATGTCCACCTTGACCCTGGGCCTTAGGCTCTGCTCCTGGGCTTACCCAGCCGTCATATTAAAGGCTCTTATCAAAGAAGGCTGTTCAATATTCTTACATTCGCTGCCCGGAAAAATATACTGCTTAAATGGATTGATACTGCACCTCCTACAATTATAGGAAGTGGAGTTTCCTCCCGAGGTCAACCTCCATTTCCCATCCCTGGGCTGACTGCAGGAGATTCTGCCTGGCTTGGCTGTGGGCGACAGGTCTTTGACCCTTTTTCACAAAGGCGATGGTGCTCAGCAGTGGTCTTGCTTTGGCTAATTGTTTCTTCCTCCTCTCCTGCTCCAGGATGTCTGCAAGCACTGCCAACACCTTGTCATGGCGCCACCTGTATCTCCCCTGTGTCAATATGGTCTTGCACCCTGACAGAATGCACACCATTGTTCCTTTCCCGACACACAACCTGCACATTAGGTCCTCCCTCATCTCCCACCTGTGCAGATTGACTGGGGTTGGTAAGGTGTCATACACTGCTAGTAGTAGAAAGGATATACGGAAGGGCTCCAGCCTCCTCAGTTCACTCCATGTGATGGTTCTCTTGGGGAGGTTCCACCTCGTCCAGGTGCCTTGAGCTGCAAGCTCGATGGATTTTGCTCTTCTCCCTTCTTCCTCAAGGTTTCGGACTTCATCCTGGGTCATGGTTCTCTTCTCCCTAGGGGTGGACTTTGATCACTGCTGGAAATGTGCTGTACCTAGACCCTGTCTTCCAGTGCAAGAGTTTCTGATGATGTCTTTGGTCCTTAGAGAACATTCTGCCTGGTTAATTGCCATGCTGGCGGCCCACTTACGGCCAGCTCTTGTTCTGACTCCTGCTTCCCTGGTGAGTTGGTCGTGAGAGTCCCTGTATGTCAGGGACAGTCTGCACTTGGCGACTTTAAACTCCTCCACCACTTATGACAGGGGAAGCTGGAGCTGGCCCGACCTTATGTAGAGCCACAAGGATGTAAAGCTTGGGAGTATTCCCAACCATCTTCGAAGGTGCTTGTTGAACTTCCTCTCCATCTCTTCAACAGTTGATAGAGGCACCTCATGGACAGTGAGAAGCCACATGAGTCTTGGGAGCAAGCCATGTTGGTAGATCCAGCACTTGTATTTCCCAGGCAGGCCGGACTTGTCAATCTTCTTCAACCACTTCAACTTGTTTTACCGGTGTTGGAGATGCTGTTCTTCTCTGACAGGAAATCATCATACCACTTTCCAAGGCATCTAATTGGGTTCCTCAGGATGTTCAGGATCACTTCCCCTTGAACAAGTAGCTTGAACCTTCCAGTTGTTCTGCCCTTTTGGATCACCAGGCTCCTTGACTTCTTGGGCTTGAAGACTTAGTTGCGGGCCAGCACCAGCTTCCCCTGTCATCAGTAGTTGCAGCATTGTATGGGTTACTTTTAACATCCGTGCTGCTTTTAATCTGTACAGCACTTTGGTCAACCCCGGTTGTTTTAAATGTGCCCTATAAATAAAGTTTGAGTTGAGTTGAGTTGAGTTGAAGACCATCTTTGCCCAAGTGGCCATGCGATCCATTTCTGCCAGGACCCATCTTGCCTGCACGTGAGTTGGTGTTATCACGGTAAGGTCATCCATGAATGTCCTGATTGCTGGCTGTTTACATCCTGAAATGGTCTTCGGCCCTCTTGACTTTGTACTCGCTGCAGAGATGATCAGGTTCATTCCCACGATGAACAAGATGGGAGAGATTGTGCATCCTGTCACTATCCCCTTCTCCACTGGCTGCCACTTTGTTGTAAACTTGGCGGACTGGAATCGTAGCTTGATATCTCTCAGGTAACTGGCGATCATGCCCTGGATGTTATGTGGGATGTGGTAGTAGTCCAAAGCTTGGATCAAGTTATGGGGAATAGATCCATATGCATTTGCAAAGTCAAGCCAGTTGACTGTTAGGCTGCCTTACTTCTCCTTTGCTTCTTGGATGAGTTGGCTGAGGACCCCTGTATGCTCCAAGCATCTGGAGAACCCTTCGACACCACCCTTCTGGATAGAGGTGTTAATATATCCATTCTGGGTCATGAACACGCTCATTCTCTTGGCAAGCACAGAAAAGAAAATCTTTCCCTCCACACTAAGTAGGGAGATAGTTCGGAACTGGCTGATCTGTGTGGATCCCTGTTCTTCTGCTCTTCTCCAGCTTGTTGGAATGGTTCCCTTGGAACAAATTACCCGCATAAGCTTCCACAGCCTTAGGGCATGTCTTGTATACTTTGTACGGTATACCGCTGGGACCTGGAGCAGAAGATGATCTTGCATGCTTGACTACCTCTTGAACCTCTCTCCATGATGGACACTCTGTGCCGAGGGATGTGGTAGGTGGGTCGATGTTAGTAAGCCCATGATCACCTTCTAGGGCATCAAAGGGTCACTGAATGTCTCCTCAACAGACTGCTCCACCTCCTCTTTGGAACTTGTTAGAGTCCCAGACTCTGCCTCCCCAAGAAGTGAATTGGTGAAGCTTTTTTTTTTTTTTTTTTTTTTTTTTTGTGATTAATCAAGATGGCGGTGCACACAGTTGCAGCAGCTCAGTGTTCTTTCAGTTGGTGCTTTGTATGGCTTTTTGGATACGTGTTGTTTTGTGTCCTGAGTACTTTATGTCAGGCGAACAACATATACGGCCGGCACGATCTCCTTAAGATAGGAGTTTGTTACGAGCGGAGCATTACAACCAAGTTTCTCCACTTACACAAGATACCGGCGGACATAGCACGGTGCCCCGGCTCCCCATGGATTACCATCCCTGCAGGGAGGAGGCAAAGGCGGGGCTGCAGGGCTGGCGCACTAGCCAGGTTACGGAGGCAGCCACTCAAATCTCCGCTTCCCAGCCTGTTTCTCACGAACACCAGATCCCTCGCCAATAAGATGGATGAGCTGAGGTTACAGATTGCAGCCAATAACACCGTGAAGGATAGCTGCATTCTGCTGATCACGGAGACCTGGCTTCATCCACTTATCCCAGACTCTGCGACTGAACTAACAGGCTACACTACATAGAGACGTGACAGGACAGAGAGCTCTGGTAAGAGCAGAGGAGGGGGGCTGTGTGTGGACATGAATAACAGTTGGTGTACTAATACAGTGACTGTAGACAGCCACTGCTCCCCGGACTTGGAGTATGTGACTGTGAAATGCAGGCCTATTTACCTCCCTAGAGAGTTTACTGTCATCATGGTAACAGCTGTTTACATCCCACCAGACACTAATGCTAAAGTGGCTTGCAGTCATTTGTATAGCAGCATTAGCAGAGCACACATCCTGATGCTGTACACATTATAGCAGGGGACTTCAATCATGCGGACTTGAAAGCAGTGCTCCCTAAATTCCACCAACATGTTGAGTGTGCTACTAGAGGAAATAACACACTGGACAAGGTGTACTCCAACATCAAGCTGGGCTACAGGGCTAAACCACTACCTCACCTGGGCCAGTCTGACCATATGTCTCTGCTGTTAAGAGAGATGAGATTTTCAAATGAGACAGGTTGACGTGCTGACGTATTGCGGTAAGCGAGTTGTGTCATTTCCGGTGTTTCTGTGACAGCGTCTCTGTACTGCTCTGGTGAATTCTAGTAGCCTGTTTTCTCACTAACCCACACTGGTTCTGTTTAAGCACTTACAGCTCTCCTCCTTTCTACGACTTTCTCGCTAAGCTCTTAGATGTTGTTTGCACATTACTAGCCTTGGTAGCTACATTAGCTTTACAGCTAGCGATGGCTTATCCCTCTGCTCTTTCTTGCTCGGTGTGCCAAATGTTCAGTTATGCCTCTGCCTCCTTTAGCGACAGTGGTAATTGTAATAAGTGTAGCTTATTTGCTGTGTTGGAGGCGAGGCTTAGTGAATTAGAAGCGTGGCTCCGCACCATGGAAAACCATTCAGTAGCTGCAGTAGTTAGCCAGCCCCCTGTAGCCGGTGCAGAGCCACATAGCATAGCCTTAGCCTCTGCTGTCTGTCCTCCGGTAACTCCCGTTCAGCCGGGAGGTTGGGTTACGGTTCGCCAGAAGCACAGCTCCAAGCCGAATCCCGCGGCTCACCACCAGCCTGTTCACGTTTCCAACCGCTTTTCCCCACTCAGCGACACACCCGCTGAGGATAAAACTCTGGTTATTGGCAGCTCTATTCTGAGAAACGTGAAGTTAGCAACACCAGTGGCCATAGTCAAATGTATCCCTGGGGCCAGAGCGGGCGACATTGAATCTAATTTAAAACTGCTGGCTAAAGCTAAACGTAGATTCAGTAAGATTGTTATTCACGTCGGCGTCAATGACACCCGGTTACGCCAATCGGAGGTCACTAAAATTAATATTGCCTCGGTGTGAGAATATGCCAAAACGATGTCGGCCTCCGTAGTTTTCTCTGGACCCCTCCCAAATCTGACCAGTGATGACATGTTTAACCGCATGTCATCATTTAATCACTGGCTGTCCAGGTGGTGTCCAGCAAATGATGTGGGTTTCGTTAATCACTGGCAAACTTTCTGGGGAAAACCTGGTCTTATTAGGAGAGACGGCATTCATCCCACTTTGGATGGAGCTGCTCTCATTTCTAGGAACCTGGCAAACTTTATTAGTAATTTAAATCCCTGACAACCCAGAGCTGAGACCAGGACTCAGAGTCGCAGTCCTATACGCCTCTCTGAGCTTCTAGTTCAGTTACCCAGCCATAGTTTTCATAGTTTTATACAAACGATGTCTGTCCCCCGACCACCTAAATTATTTAAATCTAAAATTAAACAAAGAGGAGTTGTGCATAACAACCTCATAAAAATAATTAATATCAGGTCTCTATCATCTAAAGCAGTGTTGGGAAACAAATTAATATCAGATAATCATATTGATTTACTCAGTCTCACTGAAACCTGGCTGTGTCCAGATGAATATGTTAGTCTAAATGAATCCACTCCTCCCAGTCATAGTAATACCCACATTCCTCGAGGCAGCGGCCGAGGAGGGGGAGTTGCAGCCATTTTTAACTCTAGTCTGTTAATCAGCCCTAAACCTAAACTAGATTATAATTCATTTGAAAGCCTCGTTCTTAGTCTTTTACATCCGACCTGGAAAACCTCGCAGCCACTTTTATTTGTTATAGTGTACCGTGCTCCTGGCCCGTATTCTGAATTTGTATCTGAATTCTCAGAGTTTTTATCCAGTTTAGTTCTTAAATCAGATAAAGTTATTACTGTAGGCGATTTTAACATTCATGTTGACGTTGATAATGACTCCCTGGCTACCGCGTTTATCTCATTATTAGACTCCATTGGCTTCAGTCAGGGTGTACATGAACCCACTCACTGTTTTAACCATACCCTCGATCTAGTTCTGACGTACGGAATTGAAATTGATAACCTAAAAGTCTTTCCACAGAATCCCTCGCTATCGGATCATTATCTGATTACTTTTGATTTCTTTTTACTCAATTACACGCCACTCAGCAACAGTTACTATACTAGATGTTTATCAGATAGTGCTGTCGCAAAATTTAGGAAAAGATTACTCCGTCGTTATATTCAATACCAAGTCCCTCAGTAACAGAGGTTTCCCGTACCGACTTTGATCATTTTGTCGATAGCGCCGTAGGCTCACTGTGAACAACACTTGACTCTGTAGCTCCTCTTAAAAAGAAGTTAAAAAAGCAAAGAAAGTTCGCTCCTTGGTATAACTCTCAAACCCATAAGTTAAAACAAATATCGCGAAAATTTGAAAGGAATTGGCGATTAACCAAACTGGACGAATCTCGTTTAATCTGGACAGACAGTCTCAAAACTTATAAGAGGGGCCTCCGCAATGCCAGAGCAAACTATTACTCAGCATTAATAGGAGACAATAAGAACAACCCCAGGTTTCTTTTCAGCACTGTAGCCAGGCTGACTGAGAGTCAAAACTCTATTGAGCCTTGTATTCCTTGAGCCCTTAGCAGTAATGATTTTATGAGCTTTTTTAACTATTAGAGGCAAAATTCATGACCTCCTGTCCTCAGATAGTACCTATCTAACCTCAAACACAGCTGTAAAACCTAATATATATTTAGATTGCTTCTCCCCAATTTCTCTTCAAGAATTGGCCGCAGTGATTTCTTCATCTAAATCATCAACGTGTCTCTTAGACCCCATCCCAACTAGGCTACTTAAGGAGGTCTTTCCTTTAGTTAACACTCATATATTAGATATGATCAATATATCCTTATTAACAGGCTATGTACCACAGTCTTTTAAGGTAGCTGTAATTAAACCTCTACTAAAAAATACCCTGGATCCAGAGGTGTTAGCCAACTATAGACCAATATCTAATCTTCCCTTTATGTCAAAGATCCTTGAGAAAGTAGTCGCAGACCAGCTGTGTGATTTTCTCCATGATAATAATTTATTTGAGGAATTTCAGTCAGGATTTAGAGTGCATCATAGCACTGAGACAGCACTAGTCAAAATTAGAAATTACCTTCTCATTGCTTCAGACAAAGGACTTGTCTCTGTACTTGTTTTATTAGATCTTAGTGCAGCGTTTGACACAATTGACCATCAAATTCTACTGCTGAGACTGGAACACTTAATTGGCCTAAAAGGTTCTGCACTGAGCTGGTTTAAATCTTATTTATCTGATCGTTTTCAGTTTGTTGACGTTCATAATGAATCATCCTCACATACCAAAGTTTGTTTTGGAGTTCCGCAAGGTTCTGTGCTCGGACCAATCCTATTTACTCTATATACAGTACAGGCCAAAAGTTTGGACACACCTTCTCATTCAATGCGTTTTCTTTATTTTCATGACTATTTACATTGTAGATTCTCACTGAAGGCATCAAAACTATGAATGAACACATGTGGAGTTATGTACTTAACAAAAAAGGTGAAATAACTGAAAACATGTTTTATATTCTAGTTTCTTCAAAATAGCCACCCTTTGCTCTGATTACTGCTTTGCACACTCTTGGCATTCTCTCCATGAGCTTCAAGAGGTAGTCACCTGAAATGGTTTTCCAACAGTCTTGAAGGAGTTCCCAGAGGTGTTTAGCACTTGTTGGCCCCTTTGCCTTCACTCTGCGGTCCAGCTCACCCCAAACCGTCTCGATTGGGTTCAGGTCCGGTGACTGTGGAGGCCAGGTCATCTGCCGCAGCACTCCATCACTCTCCTTCTTGGTCAAATAGCCCTTACACAGCCTGGAGGTGTGTTTGGGGTCATTGTCCTGTTGAAAAATAAATGATCGTCCAACTAAACGCAAACCGGATGGGATGGCATGTCGCTGCAGGATGCTGTGGTAGCCATGCTGGTTCAGTGTGCCTTCAATTTTGAATAAATCCTCAACAGTGTCACCAGCAAAACACCCCCACACCATCACACCTCGTCCTCCTCCATGCTTCACAGTGGGAACCAGGCATGAGGCTGGTCACTCGGATGAACTTATCCTCAGAAGCAGAGGTGACTCTTGGTCTTCCTTTCCTGGGTCGGTCCTCATGTGTGCCACTTTCGTTGTAGCGCTTGATGGTTTTTGCGACTCCACTTGGGGACACATTTAAAGTTTTTGCAATTTTCCGGACTGACTGACCTTCATTTCTTAAAGTAATGATGGCCACTCGTTTTTCTTTAGTTAGCTGATTGGTTCTTGCCATAATATGAATTTTAACAGTTGTCCAATAGGGCTGTCGGCTGTGTATTAACCTGACTTCTGCACAACACAACTGATGGTCCCAACCCCATTGATAAAGCAAGAAGTTCCACTAATTAACCCTGATAAGGCACACCTGTGAAGTGGAAACCATTTCAGGTGACTACCTCTTGAAGCTCATCGAGAGAATGTGAAGTGTCAAAAATCGGTGCCTGGAAGTGGGCCTGTAGGCTCCCGACCTTGAACCTCTTGTTTCTCGTTGGTTGTCTTCAAATGTCAATTTGGTATCTTAAGCTCAGCTGCAAACACTCAAAGAATCACTGGAAACAGGCAAAGTCCGATGCAATCAAGTTTAATGTGTCAACAGGCTTTAACACATACAACTTCGTGAGTCAAACCCCGGGGAACGACTAAAATCCTGCTTTCAGAGCCCTAGCTTATATGCTGGTGGAGATTCAAATGAGTCTCCACCTCTTTTTGCTAATCCTTCCCACTCAGGACCATTTCTATTGGTGGAGAACTTTTCTTTGTGTCCAATTCTGATTGGGCCCATTTTTAATGGTGTAATGCAGCCTGGAATTTCCCAAATTTCCTTCCCTTAGATCTGGTTCCATTTTCACTCTATTTTTAAAAAATATGTGAATTCTGGGGACTTTCTACACAGTCCACCGTGCTCCTTGTTTCATGCAAGATAAAACCTTAAGAATACAATATGTGAGTGTGTGTGTGTAAGTAAGTATGTGTTTCATCATTAGACAAGACATGGTGTGTTCTTTCAGTATGTGCATACAACATTACACAGTCTGATGTTATGGATACCTTGACAATATCTAATATATGTCCAAACTTTTATAATGCCTTATACATGATTATATAACTCTTTTGTTCCCAATCAACTTAGGTATCTTATCCCTGTTACTTGATTCATAGTCTCAAACTTTTACACTACAAATGCCAAGAGTGTGCAAAGCAGTAATCAGAGCAAAGGGTGGCTATTTTGAAGAAACTAGAATATAAAACATGTTTTCAGTTATTTCACCTTTTTTTGTTAAGTACATAACTCCACATGTGTTCATTCATAGTTTTGATGCCTTCAGTGAGAATCTACAATGTAAATAGTCATGAAAATAAAGAAAATACATTGAATGAGAAGGTGTGTCCAAACTTCTGGCCTGTACTGTATGCTTCCTTTAGGTAACATCATTAGAAATCACTCTATAAATTTCCATTGTTATGCGGATGATACTCAGTTGTATTTATCGATGAAGCCAGAAGAAACTAATCAATTAACTAAACTCCATAATTGCCTTAAAGACATAAAAACTTGGATGAGCACCAATTTCCTGATGTTAAATTCAGACAAAACTGAAGTTATTGTTCTTGGCCCCAAACAAATCAGAGACTCTTTATCTGATGACATAGTTTCTCTAGATGACATTGCTCTGGCCTCTAGCACTACCGTAAGAAACCTCGGAGTGATATTTGATCAAGATTTGTCTTTTAATTCTCATTTAAAACAAACCTCACGGACTGCATTTTTTCATCTGCGTAATATTGCGAAAATTAGGCCTATCCTGACCCGAAAAGATGCAGAAAAATTGGTCCATGCTTTTGTTACCTCAAGGCTGGATTACTGTAACTCTCTATTATCAGGTAGCTCTATTAAGTCCTTAAAAACTCTCCAGCTAATTCAGAATGCAGCAGCACGTGTACTAACAGGAACTAAGAAACATGATCATATTTCTCCTGTTTTAGCTTCTCTGCACTGGCTCCCTGTAAAATCCAGAATTGAATTTAAAATCCTACTGTTAACTTATAAAGCTCTAAATGGTCAAGCGCCGTCATATCTTAGAGAGCTCATAGTGTCATATTATCCCACCAGAACACTGCGCTCTGAGAACGCAGGGTTACTCGTGGTCCCTAAAGTCTCCAAAAGTAGATCAGGAGCCAGAGCCTTCAGCTATCAGGCTCCTCTCCTGTGGAATCATCTTCCTGTTACGGTCCGGGAGGCAGATACCGTCTCCACATTTAAGACTAGACTTAAGACTTTCCTCTTTGATAAAGCTTATAGTTAGGGCTGGCTCAGGCTTGCCCTGTACCAGCCCCTAGTTAGGCTGACTTAGGCCTAGTCTGCCGGAGGACCCCCCATAATACACCGGGCACCTTCTCTCCTTCTCTCTCTCTCTCACTCTCTCTCTCTCTCTTATATCCTATTACTGCATCTTGCCAACTCAGCCATTCTGGATGTCACTAACTCAGCTTCTTCTCCGGAGCCTTTGTGCTCCACTGTCTCTCAGATTAACTCATATCGCAACGGTGCCTGGACAGCGTGACGTGTGTGGTTGTGCTGCTGCCGTGGTCCTGCCAGATGCCTCCTGCTGCTGCTGCCATCATTAGTCATTAGTCATACTTCTACTGTTATTATACACATATGACTATTGTCACACATGTATACTGCCAGATATTAATACATACTTTAAACATATTGTACCACAGTAGCCAGAACTATAATATTATTACTTTCAACAATGTTGTTGTAAACTACTGTCATTACCTGCATCTCTGTGCCTCATTGTGTCATGTGGATTACTGTTAATTTGTTATGCTGATCTGTTCTGTACGACATCTATTGCACGTCTGTCCGTCCTGGAAGAGGGATCCCTCCTCAGTTGCTCTTACTGAGGTTTCTACCGTTTTTTTTCCCCGTTAAAGGGTTTTTTTGGGGGAGTTTTTCCTTATCCGCTGCGAGGGTCATAAGGACAGAGGGATGTCGTATGCTGTAAAGCCCTGTGAGGCAAATTGTGATTTGTGATATTGGGCTTTATAAATAAAATTGATTGATTGATTGATTAATTCCTGCATATGCCCCCCTCAGGATGGATCTGATGGCCTGATGGATCCTCTCATCAGCTGCAGGACTGCTTCGACAGGACCAACTGGGATGTGTTTGTACATCAAGACCTGGAGGTGTTCACAGACAGTGTACTGTGTTACATTAAATATTGCATAGACACTGTTACCGTGGACAAACAAATCCGGGTATACCCCAACCAGAAGCCCTGGATGACCCGGGAGGTCCAGCGGCTGCTGAAAGAGAGGAACACCGCCTTCAGGTCTGGAGACCAGGCCCTCTACTGTGCGGCCCGGGCTGACCTGAAGAGAGGCATCAAAGGGGCCAAGTCGGACTATAGGAGGAGGATTGAGGAATATCTGGAAAGTAACAACAGCAGGCAGGTGTGGCAGGGAGTCCAACATCTTACCACCTACAGGTCCACCTTGGGAGCTGCTGAGGGTGATGCCTCGTTGGCAGAGGAGCTGAACATTTTCATGCATGAGGTGAGGCACCGGCTCGCCACAGGGCTGCGTGTGGAGCCTCTTGCTGTACACTCTCTACATGCATGACTGCACTCCTGCTCACCACAACAACGTCACAGTGAAGTTCGCAGATGACACTACGGTGGTGGGGCCCATCTCTGGGGAGCAAGAGTCTGCCAACAGAGACGAGGTTGAACATCTAGCAGTGTGGTGCAGAGAGAACAACCTGCTCCTCAACACATCAAAGACCAAGGAGCTGGTGATCGACTACAGGACGAAAAAAACTGACATCCCACCACTCATCATCAGCGGGGACTGTGTGGAGAGGGTGTCGGACTTCCGCTTCCTGGGTTTCCACATCGAGGAGGGCCTGACCTGGAGTGTGAACGGCTCAGAGGTGCTGAAAAAGGCCCAGCAGAGACTACACTTCCTGAGGGTGATCAGGAAGAATAACATCACACAGAGACTGCTGGTGTCCTTCTACCGGTGCTCCATAGAGAGCATACTAACATACTGTGTATGCGTGTGGTTCACCAGCTGCACAGCAGCCCAGAGGAAAGTGGTCCAGAGGGTCATTAACACGGCCCAGATAATCGCCCCCCCCCCCCCCACTGGACGACCTTCACAGTGCTAGCTGTGTCAAAAGAGTGCAGAACATTGTAAAGGACACTTCTCACCCTGGACACTCCATGTTCGAACTGCTGCCATCAGGCAGACGATACACATATATACAATGACGGGATTGTGCAATGACAGAATGAATGGTTGTGTGTGTTTGTGTTTGTTTTTGTATTTATTATTGTAGTGTTAGCTTTTTTTAATGGTGATGTACTGGCTGTTTGACACTTTTTAATTTCATTGTACATGTCACATGTTACAATGACAATAAAGGACTATTCTGTTCTAGGGGTCCTTTATAAACTGGGCTCGTGCAGCTTCCTGCTTCTTCCGCATCTGTTTGAACCTCTCAGCTCTTCTTATTCTGATGAGCTGCTCGCGGAGGCTGGCTGTCAGCTCTTTAACCCTCTGGGCCCTAGGCGTTTTTGGGGTATTTTTACTGCCTTTACTTTTAAGCTCATATCACAGTCATTATGAAGGCTACATACACATGCTATATCTTGTTTTTTTCAGGACAATCTGGGCTATCCAGATTTGCCATCATTTCATGTCCTTCTATGTGCCTGTATTTTATATAAATTTTTATATCAATGAAAAAAACAAATCTATGTGCCTAAATTCTTACATTTTTACCTGTATCTCAGCATAGCAAGTTGGAAAATGACATATTCTGCCATATATGAAGAGGGGAGACTCTCTGGAATCTGGCAATATAAGAACCATGACGGTGGGACATTCTGTCACTTCACAGCTGTCCAAAACATGTGGTTTGTGCCAAGCGGACATAATTGCCAGTATTATTTCATTACTGCAAGAAATTCCATTGACTCATTCACATGTCAAAAATGTGTTTTATCTGAAAGAAACATGCAATATTTACATCTAAGATAATAGAAAAATAGTCAACCAAGTGCAATGATGTCCTCCAAGATAATATTTGCCACTTTGTTTGCAGTAAACAAAGTTTTTGAGTTGAGTTGAGTTGTTTTTCAGTTTCAGTTATATATTGGGGGGGTATTTTGGGCACTGGGGGGGACACATGTCCCCCTCGATGTATATGGTGACTACGGTCCTGTCATGCATGCATAATTAGGCTACAGTTGTCTGGGTGAACAAAGGTGAAGTGGCTGGTCTTGTCATACAAAGTTTGATGGAGTGTCAACTGAACAATATGGAGATATTTGCATCTTGAAAGCCGGACTACAAATGTGGATAGACAGGGACATGGTAAGATACGATATTCCTCACTATATGAAGTGACTGATAACGTACAATGGGTTGTAAAGAAATTCGTCAGGTTTTTATTTTGTAGACAATTAATCGGCGTGTGTGTGTGTGTGGCGGTGGCGTGTGTGTGTGTGTGTGGCGAAAAGTTTGTCCTGACTCTGAGTGACTTTTATGCTGTGTTTATGATGTTTTAGGCGTTCCTTATACCTGATCCATGATAATTGATTTTAATCCACGGTGATTGTCTCGAGGACGCTATCTTTTAACTTATCTGCTGTCTTAAGCAGCCTGTGAGCTTTACCTGAGTTTCAGTGCCCGCTCCTCTGCGGTTGTTTTGCCGGTGGGTTGCCAGTTTCGCCGGTTCTGCTATCCAGGCGCAGACGGGACGGACGCGGATCAGGGTTTGTTGGACTCGTCCTGGAACGGCAGTCCGGCGCGGTCAGCGGAACTTTCTTATGGTGTCAGAAGCAATCTGGTGGCTGGCTGGTGGACCTGGTGAATCGCCAGTGCTGCACGGGTGGAGGGCAGCGCTCCGGAGAATCAGCTGTTCAACGGGCTGTGCCAACTGCAGCTGATCCAGCCTCTGCTAGCTGCCTCATAGCGGAAGAAGTACCGGCTAGTCCGACTCTATAGGTGCTTGCATCTCAGTGTCTGATTCCTGGATAACACCTGTCAACAATCTGAGGATTTATCTCCGTGAGCGTCTCTTGCTGTGGATATTATTGTGACTCTCCTGTTTCGGGTACCAGACAAAGGCCTGACTTCCAATCTCCCGGACCCCATTTTCCGCGATTGCCGTTGGATTGACCATCATGCTGCTTCTTACGGTACTGTGCTTTCAATTCTTGCATGACTATGGTGAGATCCATAAAACTAACCCACAGCCGCCTGCAGCGCTGTCGCGGGATGTGCATTATCGAGACGAGAGTACACTACCTGTCAACTGTACTTTTTCTCCTTTTTGTATGAGCGCTGCGTGTGTGTTTCCTTTCACTCTCGGCAGCTCGTCTATACTGACTTTGGATGTACTCAATTGGTTGCTAAAAGGCACCGAGTCCCTGCACTCATATTGTCTTCTTATTATAAAAAAATATTTTTCTTTACCTCATGCTGCCTCTTCTGCTGCACCTTCCTTCTTCTGCTCAAGCAGCTTTTTCTGGAAATAGTAAAAATAAGCGCAAAATCTTCATTCTATTGTTGTTACTACTATCTGGAAATGTTGAACCAAACCCTGGACCTAACTTTCCTACACAGTGTTTTACACCAGCTGATTTTAAATCACGATCCGGTCTTGGGTTAATACATATTAACGCAAGGAGCATGCTCTCCAAACTGGGCATGATAAAAATCTGGATCAACTCAACTAATGCGGACATCATTGTCTTATCTGAAACGTGGCTTAAAAAATCTGTGCCAGATAAAGACATCTCTGTTGATGGTTATAATTTGTTTCGCGCAGACCGCCAAAGAAAAGGTGGTGGGGTAGCAATTTATGTTAAGTCAAACTTTGGTGTCCAGCTGTTGCTCTCAGAGTCTGGGAGTAAAGAACTGGAGTTGTTGGCCCTTGATGTAGAGGTGTCCAGAGATCACCATATTATGTTGGTGGGATGTTATAGGCCTCCATCTGCCCCAAGTTGCTCTCTAAACACTCTCGTTACATTTCTGTCTAAACTAAAATTCAGTGAGCTTGTGTTGGTTGGTGATTTAAACTGGGATTGGCTTTCTCCAGCTTCTGAGGCATTTAAAGCCCAGTGTGATGTTTTCAATCTTACACAGTTAATTCAGTCACCAACAAGACCACATTTGAAATGTCCACAAAAATCAACATTGATTGATTTATTTCTGACAAATAAGCCATGTAAATATGTCTCCTCTGGTGTTTTTCCAAATGATGTCAGTGATCATTGTGTGATAGGCGTTGTTCGGGACACGAAAATACCAAAGAGTGCCCCTCGCTTCATTGAAAAACGCAACATGAAAAAATTTGTTGAACAGGCATTCTTGCATGATCTATGTAGCTTTAGCTGGGAAAGAGTTGCTCTTTTTGATGATGTCGAGCTTGCCTGGAATTATTTCCATGAGTCTTTTATTGCGTTTGTTAACAAACACGCGCCCATTCGTAAACTCAGAATTAAAGGGCGTGAAAATCCCTGGTTTTCTGGTGAACTGTCAGACCTGCTTCATGAGCGTAACTCTGCCTGGGCTAGAGCACGGAAGTCTGGGAAAGATTCTGATTGGCTTTCCTTTAAACAGCTAAGAAATGCTCTCACATCTGCAGTTCGGAAAGCCAAAGCTGATTTTTATTTGTCTTCAACTGCGGAGAGTCTTAAAAATCCAAAGAAGTTCTGGAGCACGATAAATTCCCTGTCTAATAAATGTAAAACTGTTAACCTCCCAGCTAGCATTGTTGCTGACAATCACAGGGTAACAAATAAATTGGACATATTGAATTCTTTTAATAAACATTTTATATCCTCTGGATATTTATTTAATCAAGAGAAAAACCCTGTGGTGTCTCCAATCAGGGATGAGGCCAGATGTGACATCCCTCCTTTTAATTTTGTTCCTTTTAAAATTTCAGATGTTCTAGCAGCTCTAAAAAATCTGAATCCCCATAAACCAGCAGGCCCAGACAAATTGGAACCCTTGTTTTTAAAACTTGCTTCAGATTTTATTGCTGAACCATTGTGTCACATCTTTAATCTCACACTAAGTGAAAATAAAATCCCAGAGGTTTGGAAAACAGCTTTTGTAACCCCTCTTTTCAAAGGAGGTGACTCAGCACTTTTGAATAATTACAGACCAATATCTAAACTTTGTCTTCTGTCCAAAGTGCTCGAGTCCCTGGTCAGTGACCACGTAAAAGGCCACCTGACTTCAAATTCTGTTCTTTCTCCTTTCCAGTCAGGTTTCCGAAAAGAACACAGCACTATCACGGCTGCTATGAAAGTAGTGAATGATGTTTTAGATGCCTTAGACAAAAAATACTGCTGTCTGTCTCTTTTTAGACTTCTCTAAGGCTTTTGACACCGTGGATCACAGTGTCCTTTTAGAACGCGTTTGAAAGGTTCTGGGTTCTCAGAAAACGCTGTCAGATGGTTTACAAACTATCTTAGTGGTAGAACTCAGGCTGTATATTCAGATGGTGTCATGTCTGAGGTACTGCAAATCCACAAGGGAGTGCCTCAAGGTTCAGCCTTGGGACCGCTATTATTTACTGTTTATATAAATTGTCTTGGGCAAAATGTTCCAAATGTTGATTTTCATTTCTATGCTGATGATACCGTTATTTATTGCTGTGCACCTACACCTGCACAAGCTTTTGTACATCTTCAGCAGGCTTTTAATCTTGTCCAAGTTCAGCTCAGCCAGCTGCAGCTTGTTCTAAATGTTGACAAAACAAAACTTATGTTGTTTACATCTTCAAAAGGAACAAAAGGAACTTTGTCTGAGAAAATTGTCACTAAAGACGGTCATGAAATCGAGCTTGTATCTTCTTTTAAGTACTTGGGCTTTATACTAGATGAAAACTTGTCTTTCAAAGAGCATATTCGGCATGTTGCTAAAAAGCTGAAGGTTTTACTGGGTTTCTTTTATAGAAATAAGTCCTGTTTCTCTTTTTCTGTTAGAAAGAGACTTGTTGAGTCTACCTTTTTACCTGTTCTTGATTACGGTGATGTACTGTACATGAATGCTTCTGCTCAGAGTTTGCAGATGTTGGACAGTGTGTATCATGGAGTTCTGAGATTTATCACTAACTGTAGATTTCTCACTCATCACTGTACTCTATATTCAAAAGTTAACTGGACTTCTTTGAGCACACGTCGTCTTGGACATTGGTACATGTTCATTTACAAAGCCATTCTTGGCAAAATTCCTGGTTATCTCTCCTCTTTTTTAGTTTTGAAAGATGGAATACATAACCTGAGATCTTTGGACTGTGTACAGTTTGTTGTTCCCAGAGTCCAAACTGAATTGGGAAAGAAAGCCCTTAGGTTTTCTGCTCCTTTTACTTGGAACAATCTGCAGACTGAATTGAAACTGCAAAACCTTGTGTCTCTGAATGTTTTCAAATCTGCAGTGAAAACTTTAGAACTCAAACTGTCTGAATGTCGCTGTTTTTATTCATAACTGTCCTCTATCATGTCATTGTGTTGTATGAGACTTGAGTGTATTTGTTGAAACTATGCGTTGCTGCCATTCTTGGTCAGGTCTCCCTTGAAAAAGAGATCATTGATCTCAATGGGACAAACCTGGTTAAATAAAGGTTAAATAAAAAATTTATAGCGTGATGGGATGACAGCACAATGATGTGTGGTATCACTGGAAAGATCTGCTCCTGCGCTTTCATGTGATATGTGTGGCATTTCTTTGCGAGCCTGCATTCGCTAGTAATCCATCCAAGAGTAATGTGTGTGCAGAGCTGTATGAAAGCTCTGTTATACATAATTTTAGTGTAACTTTATCATTGTTTTTCGTTGTGAAAACATTGGACTACCAATGACAAGTGGAAAGCTAGAAGTCTGCTGTTTCACGTGATATGCGTGGCTTCTCGCTATGACGCACGATCGCGGAGAAAATCAATAGAGAAGAACAGGTGTGAATTTGGACGCACTATGCATCGTTCAGGCCCATAGGGTTAATTCCTTCCTTTTCTCCTGTGCTTACCAGTTTGAATTGCTTCCTCAGGGTCCTGATCTCCTTCCTAAGTTGTTTGATCTTTCTTTCTCTTCTGTTGTCCTGCTTTTCTGGTCTGGCTTTGTTCTCTTTCCTTGGCACTGTTCCAAACCGTTCTTTTGCCACATTGAAAGTGATGGCTGTCAGTGAATCCACCTTCCTTTCTGCTGATCCTGCTTGAACCGCTCCAAGCACCTTGTCCAGATCTTCATCTCACTCATCACTCATCTTGGGCCACTTGATTCTTTCCCTCGTTGGCTGGGGTGGGCTTTCTGAAATGGCATTGGAGGCTCTCCTTGTGTGATCTTGGGGGATTGCCGGCACTGAGAGATCACTAGGACTATGGTGTGCTTCCTGCCTAGGGTTCTCCTGCGTCTCACCAGACGGTTCGTCTGAGTGGTGTGCCTGCATCCGTCCTTGTCCACACGTGGACTTGCTCTGGTGTATTTTGAGCCCTTTTGTGCCTTTGCAGATCCTTCCACAAATGCATTTCACTTCCGGTGCCTCCCTGGTCAAGGTGGTTTGTCTGAGCCTTCTCTGCGTCTGTGTCACTGTCCTTGTCGTTGACATTGAATCTGTCCTGGTGAGACTCTCATCCCCCCCGCCTCTCGGGAAAGGCAACTCCAGGTCTGTTAGTTTGGGGGTGAAACCCGGAAGAGAGGCTCACTGTGGGTGAGTCCAAGTAATTACCACTATGGGAAACGGACGATTTGACGAATACTGGAAGTTGAACTGGAGTCTTTATGGAGCAGGCAGCCAAGAGTTCTTTTTTTTTTTTTTTAAAAAAATGATTTTTTCTGGCTTTTTGCCATTAATGCACAGGATAGAGTGAAATGGGGGAGAGAGAGAGAGCGGGGGGTGACATGCAGCAAATGGTTCCAAGCCGGAGTTGAACCTGCGATCGCTGTGGCGAGGCATCGTCATTGTACATGGGGCGCCGGCACTATTCACTGTGCTACCAACGCCCCAGGCAGGTGAGTTCTTGATAGGCTGATTAATGGCAGGTGTGCAGTGGAGGCAGAGATGGCAGGGACAAACAGGGCAGGGAGAGTGGCCAGCCACGCCCTGCAGTAAGGGAGAGACTAACACAGACAGGGGAGAGAGACAGACAAGAAACACTAGGGAGAGGGGAAAACACAAGAAACATGAGGGAAGAGGGAGGAGACTGCCGATACCCAACAATGGATGCTAATGTTAGCTAAGTACCTGCCCAATTTCTGATTACATGGGCATAATAACCCTTAATACACATGTAGCAGCATAGATGTGCCATCTATGCTGTTTAGTGCCACTGCTTGTGTTTAGCGCCACTGGTGGCCGTCATGAGGTGGGCCGGTATAAAAGCGGCCCTCCTCCAACGGCTCTTCCTTTTGCGCCCCTGTCGTCCCTCCCTCCTCCTGTGTGAGTAAGTGTGTGTGTCCCCATGTTTGGTCATAAACAGGTATGTGTGTTTTAGTGTAGCAAGCTAGCGCAGTATTTCCTGGTAAATGTAGCAACACTAACAGTATTTTTCCCATGATTAGGAGTAACTGCAATCAGCTTATTGGGGTTATTTATTTATTTATTTTTTTTTCCCTACTTGTCTGCATTGGTCTTCATAGCTTAGCGCCACAAAAGGGTGTAAGCTTCTTGTGAAGACTGATGCACTGTTAATCTTGCAGTCAAGTATTTTATACCCATAATGCGTGGTTGTGACCGTCACCCACCCTCCCTGGAGACTAGCCTAACAGCCTTTATTGGAAAAACTTCCTAATATGAGTCAGAGAGGGCCGTGATACACCAAAGTGTGTCAAGGGGAAAGTAAGGAAACAAGCAAGGGGGAGGGGGCAGGTGCTTAAGTCCTGAGTTATATAGTGACAGTGCATGCGGAGAAGAAGGAGGAAAAACAAACAAACAAATAAACAAACAAACAAAAAAAAAAAAAACAGGAGAAACAGGCAGTGTAGCTGATGTATTCTGGCCTTGAGGTGGTTGTGCTCCATACAGATTATCAAAAATAAACATATATATGTCTACTAAACTGTACTGAAAAACAAAAACAAAAGAGAAGTCTATACTGAACACCAAAAATGTGAGAGTCTTGGTGGAGGGGGAAAGCCCGATTGTAGAGAAGAGTTGCCAGCGCGGTGTGGTAGGTTTGAGAAGCAAGTGGGCCCCTTTGGAGTGATCCCATCGGTTCTTTGCGATGCGTCATGGAGCTGAAGTATTGAACATGCATGCGTGTATTTGAACCCTCCCAAATGTGTTTATGAAAACCATCACCAGGGTCCAGGGCCAGCCCTGCGGGGGAAGGGGGGCGGTATGGAACCCCAAGACCGCAGGAGCGCCCAGACCCCAAGACCAGGGAGCCGCAGAGGCCGCAGGACACCACGCAGGCCCAAGGACCCGGGGCGGCAATGGTCGGCACCCCAGAGAGCCAGAGACACACCCCAGACAGGCGGGGCAGGAGGGCCCGCCCACCCACCGCCCGACGCGGACCGCCCCCACCCACCCCTCCGGGGCGGGGGGGCCCGGCACCGCCCCCGGGGAGAGAACCAGCACCGCACCGGACAGGCCTGCACCAGGCGCCGGCCACCAGCAGACGCCGGACCGGACAGTAGTGAGAGCCCACCCAGGCCCGGCGCATCGGGAACCAGGGGACCACGAAGGGCCACCCGCCAGAACCCCCTAGGACGGGCCCCCACCAACACACAGGAGAGAGCGGCCCGCCACGAGCAGTCAATCCCCCATCGGGACCCCCTAGCAGAGGGCCCAAAAACCACAGTCGGTCAGGAGGCAGAACCCCGACAGGAACCCACAGAGCCCCCAGGGCGCCACCCGGCCCACCCGCCACAGGGCCACGGGACCCCCCAGACACCGGGAACCCAGCAACACCACCATGATGTAAATGGGCTCCCTGGCTCCAACCCTCAGCCCAGGAGGGCCGGGCCCCACGAGCCACGCCATGCCTATCTACAGTGTGTGTAAACCCACTACCCCCCCTCTTACTATGATTCTCCGATCCCTGACGGAGAAACATTAACCCTACACCGTGAATGTGAATGTGAGTGCCCATAAGTGTGATGTGGTGCATTAAAATTGAGGGACATAGGAGACAGGTGGGGGCAAGGCTGATGGCTACAGCACACTGCTGTCCTGCAGCCCATGTAGCCATGCAGATGTAGCAACACTAACAGTATTTTTCCCATGATTAGGAGTAGCTGCAATCAGCTTATTGGGGTCGTTGCTGCTTTGTTCTACCGATGCTCTGTCTCCACGCTGTTTTGTCTCGCTGCTTGGTGTTTGCGCCACTTTGCTCTGCTCTGGCGGGTGTAGGCTATTGTGTCCACTGCTACCTGGCTTCCGCGGCTCACACTGTGTCCCAGAGCAGCTCCACCAAAGATGCTTATCAACTCTATGTGTTTTAACCAGGGCCCTGCCCCCCTTGTGTGCAAGGGCGAAAATCCCATTTCATAGTTGGGGGGGGACAATAAACAGTAAAATTTTAGAGAATAATAACGGGGGGGGGGGGACAAGGAAAAAAAGTTGTAGCCTGTCTTTTATACAGCTTCTTTTACCGCAGTTTGACACTTTAATCTTTTCTCTATCTCTCCAACAGGCAGGCATAGAACCTTTCTTAGCACTGGCTGAGTCCACCTGCACATGTCCAGATTTAAAACAAAATGACTGAAATCAAATTAACATGTACACATCGACAACAGTCAGGTGCGCCATGCTGTCCAAGGTGCTGAGTGTGTCCGGAGCAGGTCTCTCGAACTCGAACTCGAACTCGATCTCTCTCCTTCTCTCCCTCTTTTTCATCTGGCTCAGGTGTGTGGAATGGATCCTTCGTCTCTGGCTGGCTGCAGGAGCAAACCGTTTTGTTTGTTTTTTTCGTTTTTTTACCGGCAGTGAGATAAACATTTCCTGCAATTAAACTGGTGAACTGGTTTACAAACAGTGTGCTGTGAGATCTGCCGCTGCGCAACTCAAAACCGTGCGTAATAACTGCGCGTAATGGCTGCTCCTCGTCAGTTAAACTGCACGTCTGTCATGTTTGTCTCACTGGCAGGTGGAGAGCCTACAGATATTAACTACGAGCCGCTCCGTCACTGACTGCTCTTGTCCTGTCCTCTCTGACTATCACTAAACTCTGGCTTTTGAACAATGCAGGAGAAATGTTGCAGACAATTTATATTATCAGCCTGGGCCTGGGGCTTGTTGTAATAGAAAATGGGATGTGTTGTAACTTGTGTAAGTTAAACTTTATCTGTGAGTGAACATCTTACCCGTCATGCGCAATGTGGGCAGCCACACGCTGCTACTGCTGCCAAGTACTAACGGCTGCTAGCCCCGCCTGTTGGAAAGAGTGTGGGATATACCACTACTAGGAATGGGAGGGGGGGACTAAATCTTTTAAGATTTAAATAGCACATTATTGCGCGATTATAATGAGCACCGCTTACATTGTGCTTTTAATAAATACTACTGCATTGTTCAAAAATTATTAATTGTATCTCAAATTATTCTAGTGGGGTACAGCTTTATTGAAGGGGGAGTCATGTCGCGCCCCCCCCACCCCCCCCCCCACTACTGTTATAATTTTGTTAACTTCTGAGATGATTTTGTTTTTCTTTTATTTTGTTGGTTTGTTGTTTGCCCACTAATTTGTTTATTTCTCTTTTAAGTTGTTGGAGACCGGTGGTGGCGGTGCTGGTGTCCTGGTGGTGGTAACCATTGTCCATCCACTCAGCTCCAGCCCCTTATTTGATTTTCTTTTCTTTCTTTCTGTGCAAATGACGAAAACTTATTTTTAAAAATAACTATTTAAAAATAAAACTGTATTTTCCTACAACCTTTGAACCACGTCTCATGCCCCTTAATGAGTAAGCTTACCTGTGTGCCTTTTACTCCAAATTAATTCTCTGGGTGAAATTCCCAGAGTGGGGTTGTCGGTTCTTTTTCTTGGTTTTTTAAAAAAAAAAAAAAATTATTTAGCTTAATTTCTTTTCACTTTATCCTCACCACACACATAATGTTATTAACTCCTACAACAGTAAATACCTTTTACCTAACCTGATATAAAGTGTGTGCTGCATGTGTGAGCATTTTTGATGATTGCCTCAGTCCAGTCCTTTCAACTTATCACATTTAACCATAGTTGTGTTTGTTTTTGTTGATGGGTAGTGGCAGCAGGTATGTGCTAAAACTTAAGTTCTGAGCCATGACTCCTTCTATTCTGGCTTCAAATAACAAAACAAGACAACCGCAACAAATTAAATTTTGGCACTAACAGTTAAAAAAAACATAAAAACAAAACGGCTTCATGGAAGCTGAATCATTCCAAATTGGCCAACATGAGCAGCGACAAACATTAAACTAATTTTAGTGAGTGGGTAGCAGTGATAAAGTCGTAGCAGTGGTAAAGTGCCTGCTGACGTGAGGTTAAAAGACCGTAATGACTGTAATGTAGATTTTGAGGGGAGTTTACATATTTACAACATGTGCAACCTTCTATATCAAATTGACACCATACCTACAGCATAACTCCACAGAGACACATACCTTACACCATAGCGTGACAAGCACCTCTCCAGAAATGTAACAAGGAAATGGCAACAAAGACCACCTGTGTATTTTTGTTAGCTGAAAATCATTTACCTTGGAGGAAACAAAGTTTTTAACTTTTATTCCACAGAAAAGAAACAATAAGTTGTGAAGACAAAGTCTCCACAAAATAGCATTGGAAGTCCTGTATGTTATGTCGGCTTTAGATGAGCAGAGGAAAACTCCACTGGCTGCTAGACTAATTTATATAATGTAAAATGTCATAGGCTTGTGTATTTGTATTTGTGGGGAAAATGTTTAGTTTAAGACAATTTGTCTGTTAACCTTACGAGCTATAATGAAGCTGATTTGTGTTCTTGTGTTTGGTATTGTCTCTATTAAGCCATGTTTAATGTGTGGCTTGAATAAATCAGCACTTTACAGAAACCCCACTGCCAACTAGTGTTTTGGAGGTATAACTGCAGATTGACATGGAGACACCACTGCACATGTATAAATGCTCACAACAGCGTAGGCTCTGCGTGGAGTCAACACACAGCTATACAGCAGTCTTTGTGGGATCTGTATTGTCAGAATTGGAATATAATAAGTATGTTTTCTTTAGTGTATAACCACCTGTTAATAAGAATCATTGTGTTATCCTTACTGTGAAGGAGCTGAAAAACATCCTACTGACTAGGGTGAGAAAAGATACACATGCACATTGACTTTACAGTTACATCACACAGACAACTGCAGGAAGTTCTTTTTTATGATGTACCTTAAAATCCCTACTAATCAATCTCTTTCCAAGGTCTACTTCCTGGCTTTTTTTTCATGGAATGCACAGGTAAGAATGCAGTCACAGGGATCCAGCAGGTGTCAATTACCTTGTTAGGTTGGACCAAGTAGTCAGGGAAGGTTGGTTAAGTTTAGCTTTGGTTTGATGTTTCTCAAATGTTTAATATATTTTGTCTGTGTTATGTATTAGTCACTGATATGTTTAATATAAAACTACTGGTAAGCTTACATTGAAAATAGATGTTGTAAAGTTAGTGGAGCACTGTCTGTGGGCCCTTCACTATGTAATGGTGTTCGTAAAGTCCGGAGGGGTATGGGCCGGGGGGAGGCAGTTAAGTGAGTGAGAAACAGGGTCAGGTTGTGTGTTTTACCTCTGTTGCACCTGTGAAACTGCCTTTGTTACCCATCAGCTGCTACATGTTTGGTGAGACACTTGGAACTGTATGTAATGTTTTGAAGATGAGAAATAAAAATCAGAGCGCTGAAAGAAAATCTCTGCTGGACTAATGTGGCTCATTTCTCTGTCATGCTATACACCTCAGTGCTGCTGGGTTCATCCTATTTGTTACCTTACAGTTACCTCAGAATGAGCCATTTATATCTACACAGGGAGCAGGTCCTCATCTATGGAGATCGCCATGTTGCACCGCTGTGTTTCTACAGTAGCCCAGAATGGACAAACTAAACACTGGCTTAAGATAGGGACACTGGTGTTTTCCTACAGGCCACTGTAGTTAGCAGCCCCTCTGCAAGAAACAGTGTCATAAAAGCACTTATTTGTAACACGAAACTGCTTTATTCAGTGTTTTTATTGATTTAACTCAGCTGGTCAGTTTGTTTTGGTTAGGAAGGATAATTTATTTCAGCTCCTGGTAAAAACCTCCTGAACATTGAAGGAATTCTATCCAGGTGAAGTTTCAGCTGGTTACAATGTGCAGTCCTCACTGCTAGACACCACTAAATCCCCCTAAATCTGACACACTGGACCTTCAAAGACTTAAGACACTGCCACATTCCTTTCAGCCTGTTGCTCGGTCATTAGCTACAGTTGAAGGTTGTTTACTTTGAAGAAATGTTTTTAGTCTATTACATGTTGTAGACAAGTACAATTTCAGACATCATTTATGCTTTAAACAGGTCACTAAGTCAGGGCTTGAAGCAAGAAAAAATCCTGTGCCTGAAATGTTTTTAGAGGGCATGAAGGGGAGGGAGTGCCTGTTGCGCTAGGGGGGTCCGGGGGCATGCAGTCAAATAGGTTAACATGGGTGCAGATTGAAAACATCGTCCTCGAAAGAGGTCTGTCTATAATTTTGCGCCCTCCTCAAGCCATGCCCACCTCCATTTATTTTTCACCCCTCTCTCCAGTTCTGCTCTATTAACACCGGGTTTAATATATTTTGCTTCCATCTCTCTGGCCTGCTCTACTCTACTTCAACGCTACTTAGCTCTCTTTCTCTACTCTACTGGTAGACTACCGCATCCACCTGTTGCACAAAACGCACACAGCAGTGTTTCCCCTAGGATGGAGTTGTAGCAGCGGAGGTGAAGCACACGCAAGAAAAATAATTTTCACGTGTGAAACTTTTTTGTATGCTTGCAAAGCACAGCCTGCTGGGATGTTTCTGTGTATCTACTGGCACCAGAAGGGCTCTTTAGGACTAAGTACATACAGTACATGTGTGCACAGTAATGAGCAGGTGAAATGTCTGTCTAGCTTACATATGAGGTGTCTCAAGATTTAGGAAAATACAATTTTATTGAATATAATAAAAGTAAAAAGTCACTTGACATTTTGTGCTATGACCTATTTAAGTGCTGGAAGTTGTTATTTACGTGACAATGCCTGAGCACAACACTAGCTCCGCTCCAACAGTGCCGTGCTGCGCAAAAGATAACGGCTTACCGGTGCCGCACCGCACTGTAGGGACTGTTCTTTACTTATGGAGGGACTGTCAGGGGAGGAGGGTGGCTGGTTGATTTTTATTTTATTTTTGTATTTGTATTTTTTTTATTGTTTTGTATTGTTTGAAAAACTTCCCTTATTTTCAAATCCAAAACTTGACAGGTATGTACTAGAAATGTCCGTCAAGCCAAAAATCCGGTACCATACTTCAAGCCCTGCATATATCTGCATTTTCAGCAATGCTTTGCAACTAACTTAAGGTTTCAGCATTGACACGGATGCAGGAAATGTACTTAATAGTTAATAAATGAACCCTTCATTTTCTTTATTGGCTCCATCAACATGAGACAATCACTAAATAAAATTTGACAAACTGCTGCGACATCACAAAACTTTTCTTGTTGTCGTCAAACGGTTTCTAAACAAAAATCACTTCAAGCAACTGTCTTTTTTAAAAAAAAAAAAAAAAAGTTTCTTTGGTTCAACAAAAGAAAATGTCACAACAACTAATGATTTCATTAAAACAAAACAAAACAAAACAATATTTATCTATTCAGAGGGAAAAATCTTAAACAGCAGTCTTAAAAGTTTTAACCAATTATAGTTTCAAATATAATCTGGACATGAATATCTGTCACGTGACAGCAGAAAATCTTTTTATACTTTTTACCTGATGTGGAGTAACAAGCTTGTTGAAACCATTGAACAGCTGCATTATTGCTGATAATTAAAACTGTCTGATGAAGAGTGGCGTTGTTATTTTGGAGATGAAGTTCGTTTGATGCCTCAGCTTTGGCACTGTACTGCCTTTAACTTAATGAGTGAAATAACTGCAGAAAACAACACATGTATTGCTTTTAAACAGAGGGTAAGTAAAGCACCCTGACTGTGTGTGTGGGTGCGTTGTCACACAGCATGTGAGGGCCCTCGGCTCAGGTATGACTTCATGGTGGCAATGAGCTCGCTTTCCTCCTCCAGCGTCAGATCGAGGTAATCCTCCTCGTGACGAGAGATGTCCTCTAACACCTCATTCACCAACTCGTTGTCGGCTGGGAACGAAACCAGGAAATGATATTAATTCTAAGAAGCTGAAGCCTGAATGACTGAAACTGTTGTTTTTGTGTGAACATGTTTTTCTTCAGGAATGTTTTCGCAAATTCCTGTGAGACGGTACATAATAGTCACATGAAATTTTCACCAATGGTTGGAAGTTGTGTGCAAATGCTGCCTAAGAAATATGCCAATCTGCCAGATGCATCAATGGCCTATGATTAAGGCCCAAAAATTAAATTCTTGAAAGGCCGAGCCCCTCACACCATAAGTAGGATGAACTTGGAATTCAATACACAAGTACAGCTCCATGTGCTCCTCAAAAAAAGAAAAAACACCCAGGAACCATTAAGGTCCACTGGACTGGATTTTCTGCATTTTTAAATCTTTGAAAAATGCATTTTTGACATCTCCTCCTAAACTGTAGGTCTGATTCACAGAAAATTTTCTGTGAAACATTATTTGACCAAGCCGATCAGTAATTTTCAAAAGCTTGTTGATATCTTCGTGGGTTTTGAAGATATTGACCAATGAAATTGAGAGGGGGCATGCTCAGCACATAAACAGACCTAACGCCATAACTGTTGAGCCAATCATGACAAAAACTTGCAGGAAATGTCCACAGAAGTACCTGAAACATACCCTGAAAGTCTCATTCAAGTCAAACTCTAAGGGGTGCCACAAATGTCAAAAAATTGGTGTGACATAACACAAATTAGTCTACAAATCAGATATTGTCCAATCTTTACAAAACTTGCAGGATATGTTAAATTCTAATGTTGAACCTAATTTGAATAATTTTTTTGCCCTCGATACCAGTCCTTTAATATCTAGGTATCTCTAGATATCTGCCAATACCAAATTCTGATCCAATATTTACACTTTCTTACATAATACAGCAGCACAGTGCACACTATATGTTTGACAACTGAATAACTCTGTAGTGCATTAAGGAAAAAATCCTTGCATCCAAGCTGCTCTTCAATTTTTATTTATTTTAAATTAAGTAAACAAGTCTTAAATGACAAACACTCCATTTAATCTTTTTGCCCTTGTCTCCAGGGAATGCCTCTGACCCTTTAAGAGAGTATTCTCCACTGTTTGTTTCTTCAGTGGCCTGGGTTATCTGAACGAACGGTATTTCATTCAGCATTCGGTTACATTAATAAAAAACTCTCATGTGTTTTTCATTCCTGGTGCTTTTGTTGCACTTTGTAGTGGTGTGGTGAGTGTGGTTATTGTGGGTTCTGTGCCGCTGACCGTCAGGAAAAAAAGCAAGCATATATTTTCTTTTAGTACAGGTTTAAATTATAACAACTTAATGCAATACCTAGTAGGCTAACTGGCCTCTTGAAACAGACACCTAGAAGAAATACACAATTTGCCAAATCCAAACTTACACATTGCACACTCACCAAAGTTAGCTAACGTTAATACACCTCCTATAATGGCACTGCCGGCTCCAGCTCCATCTCCGTGGTTAGCAACACCAGCAGCCTCAGCCCGTCAACCAATGCCGCGGCCAAACAGGTTGGTTATTTTGAAGCACTTTGCTGCCTCTTCTTGTAAAGATGTAAGTTTTTTGACTGCGGCTGAGCCAATCAAATTTCAAGAAAAACGAGAGCCTCTTTCGTATTGGAAGAGGCCGCTCCTATCTCCTCTTTCAAGCATCAAAACACAAGATTGACACCTACGATCCCTCTAAAGATCTCACAGCAAACAAACAACATGGGAGGGACGCCCATTGCAGCACTGACAGCCAGGGGCACCGCCAGGGACTTTAGGCACATGAAAAGAATTTTTACTGGGCCCCTTACACAGCCGGCCAGGAGGTCGGCAAAATTTTTTTACACTATTTTACATAAAACTATGCATTTTGATGGTATTTTTGACTATCATTCCCATATTTGTGAAAAAAGAACAATCTCTTCCTCTACTTCCACATTCCTCCCTGACAAACTTGAAGAGGATCCAGGATCCTGGACCTGGCTCTGTAGAGTGTACGTGACATACATAAATTATATAGTATTTCCTATAATGTAGCCTAACTATTGTAATAGCATCATAGTCACCGTTTTGTTTTACTTAAAGATGCTTTCAGTGATTTGACCAAAAATAACAAAAGAAAATGCGATTTTCACTAACAATGCCCCACTGTTCACTGTCTCCCTCTTGTAGGTCTAATTTTCTCCAAAACTGTAGACTCACAGGTGGTGGCACTGGATTTGGGGTGAAAAAATAGATATATGAGGCTACATGGTCGTTAATCTATTGAATCTTCTGATTTCCAGAATATGTAAACATTTCTCTGACTGCACTGAGAGCAGTCACCCAGTCTGCTGCACACCACAAATTTTCTACTCTGTTCCTACTGCAATTCTTCTATTTCAGTGATAGCTGAATTTTAACAAAACAAAAAAGTTAATAATAGATAATAATAGATTCATCTTTTATATCTTTTGTGTGTATTGTTTTTTGTTCTTATCTTACATTTGAGTCTATAATAAAGTTTGTCATTATTATTAATTCAACACACAGCTGCTCACCTCCTTCCTCGTGTGGGGTTACTGGTTCAGGGGCAGGTGGAGTTGGGCGCTGACAGACAGCTGCTGCTGCTGCTTCACTTGACGTATCTGTTCTTGGGCTGACCCAAAAAATCGAAGCTTTGAAGCTTCGAAGCTTCGTTCGATGGCATGGGATTGGATTGTGAATTTTTTTTTTTTGGAATACTCGGCCATTTTTTTCTCCCTTTTTTTTGGGGGGACCTGAATGCAACACCATCTCCGACAAGGAAATAGAAAGCCTGACATGCAATGAATGGAGACCTATTATCCTGCTTGAACACAGACAACTAAATTCTTTCAACAATGTGACTTAAAGTAATGATAAAATAGATTTTATTAATGTACAATAATATGCTGATGGTGACATTTTCCACCGGTCCGCTGCGCTCTGAGTCTGGTGTCTGTGACACATGCTGCTCTGAGTCACGCATCTGTCTACTACTTATCAGCAGTGTTTTTTCGTTTGTGAATATTTTTATCTTAATTCTAGGGTTGCAAGGAACTACCTTTTCTTCGCCATAATTTGTAAGTTATTAACTTTTTTGGACTTTTTTTTTTTTTTTTTTGCTCAGCACCTCCCCTCTCTTTCTCCTCTGTTAGCTTCCTTTCTTTCCGTTTTTGGCTACCTGATTTTTGAGGCATAATGCCGTCTCCGCCTCCTTACCTGCTGTCTGTGACAAATTACGGCGCACTGCGGCTGATCCAGTTGGGGGGGGGGGTGTCCATGTTTCCAAAACAAATAAAGTTATTGTTAACAGTACATTGTAAATAAAATATATTTGTGATTATTATTATAGTTTTATTAGGGGGCCTCTCTGGGCCCCTCTTAATCATGGGCCCCTAGAATCCTCCCCCCCCCACCCCCCCCCCACCCCCCTTTTTCGGCGCCCCAGTTGACAGCTAGCAACTAGCTTGACATTCACTTGTCTCATCGGGCCAGCCACACCGGCCCATTTGGTGACTGGCCAATCCTCCATTGAACGAGACTGACAACTTCTCACATGAAATGCCCGTGCGCATATGTTCGCTTCATCTTTTTTCTGTGGCTTCGCTCCACAGCCCACAAGTAAAACCACCTGCAGGTGATCTTGATCTGATCTTTAAGATCAGACCACGACATCCCAAGTTGGACCACACGTGTAAAATTATTTTGACATCGGCTGATAAAGAGCACCACCAGTTCCAAACAAGTTTTGCAAAATGTGTCCATAAATCAATAGTGGTTTGTCCAAACCTGTTTTTCTCTCCGATTTCTAAGTGGATTTATGGATGTTTCTTCTGGATGAAGTCACACTGAACAATATCCTGCTGAATGTCTATTACATACCATAATATCCTGTCTGGTCACCATGGTTACAATGTCCTGAATGATGCATTATATGACAGACCTGTCACCTTTGCGTCCTACCTGTGGAGTTGGAGGAGGTGCTGGGCTCCTCAGAGGAGGGTGAGGAGGAAGAGGAGGTGGAGGGCGGGGACACAGACAGGAGCTCCGGGGAGAGGACTCCCTGGTTGTCCAGCAGCAGCTGAGTCGCTGATTGGACATCTCCACCTGTTAGTCTCAGAGCTGCTTCAGAGACACCCCGTTCAAAACCCAGATACAACAGCTGCACAGACACACAGAGGGAGGAGTCTGTCACGCCCTCTCAGGCTTTAACACACTACAGGGGTGTAGGGTTTGACCTTTGACTTTTAGGATACGAAATGTCATCACTTCATTAGTTCATCCTATTAGACACTTTTGTCACAGTAAGCGTATGAATTCTTGAGTTATGGCAAAAACATGTTTTGTGAGGTCACAGTGACCTTGACTGTCCAACACCGAAATCAAATCAGTTCATTGCTGAGTCCAAGTGGACATTAAAGCTATAGTTGGTAATGTTGGAGAGCTAGCAAGATTTGAAAGTGGCACCTCCTCTAAGCCCCCCCGCCCCCCAATCAGTGCTCCGTCCAAAGCCATGCCCCCACAAACTTGAACATCCTGCAGTACACTGACAGAGAAGCTAATGTTAGCATTGGGCTAATACGAGCTACAAAAGTGGCTAAGTTGGCTAACCTTACATATTTCATGAAAATAACAAATCCCCCCGAAGCAAAACAAATAATTACCTGTCTAACGGAAAGACAGCAACCTCTGCATCACTTTTCAGGCCCTTCAGCTCCCTCAGTTGTCTCCACCATTCAAAAGCTGCTGTTGACTCTGGTTTGTCCTCTCGCTTTATCCAAAGCCTTTTTTGTCGCAGCCTTTTCTGCCTCCGACTTTCTTTTCTTAGCCTGTTTAGCGGTCGAGCCGTTACAAGTAGGGATGTCCCGATCCAGCTTTTTCACTTCCGATCCGATACCGATATTACAGCCTTGAGTTTTGGCCGATACCGATCCAATCCAAGCATGTATTATACATATTTACTTATTTTGTTGTCAGTCATGTTAGAAAAGGTCTGATCAAGCAATATTACTCTAACAAGAACAACTACTTAATCAGGATAGTTAGAATGATCCACAACAGTTGGTATGAGAAACTGACCTGTTTATTGTTAACAGGGTTAAATAAACAAACTTTAAACTTGAACATTAACATTAAATAAAAAATATAGCTGGTTTGCTTTGGCCCCCTAATAAATAGAAAATAAATCAACACAAGAAAGAAAATGTCTAACATTGAAATTAAAATAGCAGCAAAACTCCACACACTTGTGCTTTGGCCCCCTAATAAATAAAAAATAGATTAACACCACAAGACATTGTTGACATTTAACAAACAATGCAGCCTTTCCTTTTCAGTTATTTTTGTAGTGTCAGTGCCAGCCTGGTGCACAGGCACACAATATTGTACAACTGTTTAAACAAGCAATAGTCCATCCATGGCTCCAATTTCACTAATTGTGCCCAAAACAACGCCATCAGTGCTCTTTACTTAAACATTAACAGTGTAAACCAAATAAAAATATCACTCTCAAAAAGCCAGAGCAGAAAACAAACAGTCAGTTAACTAAATTGACCGCTACCCTTCCTACCCTTCCCTCTGTGCGTGTCTGCATGCTGGCCTGGTGGATTGATAGTAAGTGCTGGAGCGGATCACTGGAATGGACTGCTTGAATCGTGGAGCGCTGGGCTGGCCGGAAAACCTGGATCGCAGTCCGATCTGATGCCGATGCACGTTTTTTGCTAATATTGGCGGCCGATACCGATCCGAACATCAGATCGGGACATCTCTAGTTACAAGTAATGCTGGAAGTAGTACTTTTGGCTGCATTTTCTCTGCCATTGTTCAGCAAACTTATTCTCCTGCTAACTCGGTATTCCTGCTGAGGAGTGTGCTGAATACTTCCGGCAATGGTGACACGTGATGAGTGCACGCAGGGAGGAGGGAGGAAGGGACAGAGGGGGGCTTGGTTAGGACGAGACATGAAGGCATCTGATTGGTTCTTTACACTCGCACTGAGAGGCAGGGATTGGTCAGAGTTTTTACAGGCCTGCAGCTGCCACAAAGGTCAGATTTTTTTCGTTCCTTTTTCTGAACACATTATGTATTGACTACTCTCAGGATGGAAGGACCATTTCACCCAGTATAACAAAAAGTGTTTCTGAACAGGATTACCAACTATAGCTTTAATGCCAAATTTGCAGAAGTTTCCTCAAGGTGTTTTTGAGATCAACATAAAACATCAAACAAATGCAGGGTCACAGTGACCTTTGACGACCAAAATCTAATCAGCTAATCCTTGACTCAAATTGGACATTTGTGTCAAATTATAAAAAAAAAAAAACAAGAAGAGGTTCCTAAGATATCACAATCACGATCACGAGAATACAACAAAGAGGGTCACAGTGACCTACACTTTTCACTACCAAAAATTAATCAGTTCATCCTTGACTAAAAGTGGACATTTGTGCCAACTTTGAAAATATTCCATGAAGGGGTTCTTGAGGCATCGCGTTCGTGAGAATGAGGCAGACAAGGTCACAGTGGCCTTTGACCTATGACCACCAATATCTAATCAGTTCATGGTTGACTCCAAGTGGACAATTGTGCCAAATTTGTAAAAATGCCCTCCAGGCATTCGAAATATTGCGTTCACAAGAATGGGATGACCATCTGCAAAGGTCCAGATGATTCCATACAGTAACATATTGACTCCATAACACATTTTTAACATCTACAAATATCGTTGTATTTTGTTGTTACCTTTCAAAAGAGACTAAAACCACCCCTGTACTCCTGATCTCAGAGTACTGTGGGTCTGCCTTGGAGAGGTGTTGTAGATTCAATTTACAGGAGTGGTAAGTAGGTTCTAGGAGTAGGAGTATCTTTACCTGCTCCACCTTCTCCGGATCGACTACCCCCTCTGTGTTGTTATTGGTCGCCTGGGCAACTTGAGTAGAGTCCTGGAGGATCTTAAGACAACACAAAACAAGTTCAACAACTTAAACTTTCACCACTTACTGGAGTCTTTCAGAGCTTTGACGACAGCTGAGCCATCTCCATCTGCTGAGGAAGACTCTCTGCCTTTTTCTCAGTAGTAAAAAAAGTATTCAGATCCTTTACTGCAGTAAAAGTACAGGTACTGACTTCGTAAGCTTTGTTCATGTCTCCGTCAGCGAGGTGCAGAGCTCTGGCAGCATCCCTTCTGGAGTATCCCATCTCTGTGAGAGTGGAGATGTCCTCCATCCTCTTGCTCCTCTTCTGCCTCTCCCTCTGCTTCAGCTCCTCTCGCTCCTGATCAACACAACACTTATTCTTATTGTCAGGCCCACACAGAATCTGTAGATTATTCAAACTGTTTTCAGCGGTGATCCAAAATGAAAATCTGTGGAATTCTGCCAAAAAAAATTCTTTTTTGCTCATAATGTAACAGACAACATTCATTTATGATACTTATTGTTGTTGAACAAAAATAACCTCACACAATACATTAAAATCTAAAATTACCTCAAGTAGGCTAAAAGAAGTACTTAGAAGATTTTAGTAGAAACTCTGAATCCAAAATTTGATTTAATCATGATTACTTTAAGAAAATTAAACATTTGTTGGAAAAATCAAAATCAAATCAACAAAATGTGGGACACATGGCTATTGAAATGGTAGGTTCCATATAACAGCAGATCATAGAGGGACATCAGACAGCCAGGATTGTCACCTAGCTGCTAAATGACACTTGGGGAGCAGTCGGGCGGAGAGCAAAAGAGTCCCTCAGAAGGACACTCCCTGCTGTGTGTGAAGGCAACATGTGGTATCCCAATTTGCTTGCTATCAAAATGGAACAGGAAGATAAAATAAGACAAAGGACAACAGACTCCATGTTTTACGACTAATGTAGACTGACAGAAGCACAGGGGCTCAGGATTACTTAATTCTAGTGGCTTTATGTGACCAGACAAAGGTTTTGAGATCAAAAACAGCGAAGGAAAAACACAATCTGTAGTGGTAAATGTACAAAGGAGGTTTTGTTTGCCTATTTGTTTGCTGATCTGTGCCATCAGTACGAGCTGTGCAGTGTTGTTTGATGTATGTATATATGTACATATACATATATACAGTACAGGCCAAAAGTTTGGACACACCTTCTCATTCAATGCGTTTTCTTTATTTTCATGACTATTTACATTGTAGATTCTCACTGAAGGCATCAAAACTATGAATGAACACATGTGGAGTCATGTACTTAACAAAAAAAGGTGAAATAACTGAAAACATGTTTTATATTCTAGTTTCTTCAAAATAGCCACCCTTTGCTCTGATTACTGCTTTGCACACTCTTGGCATTCTCTCCATGAGCTTCAAGAGGTAGTCACCTGAAATGGTTTTCCAACAGTCTTGAAGGAGTTCCCAGAGGTGTTTAGCACTTGTTGGCCCCTTTGCCTTCACTCTGCGGTCCAGCTCACCCCAAACCATCTCGATTGGGTTCAGGTCCGGTGACTGTGGAGGCCAGGTCATCTGCCGCAGCACTCCATCACTCTCCTTCTTGGTCAAATAGCCCTTACACAGCCTGGAGGTGTGTTTGGGGTCATTGTCCTGTTGAAAAATAAATGATCGTCCAACTAAACGCAAACCGGATGGGATGGCATGTCGCTGCAGGATGCTGTGGTAGCCATGCTGGATTCAGTGTGCCTTCAATTTGAATAAATCCCCAACAGTGTCACCAGCAAACACCCCACACCATCACACCTCCTCCTCCTCCATGCTTCACAGTGGGAACCAGGCATGTGGAATCCATCCGTTCACCTTTTCTGCGTCTCACAAAGACTCAAATTTGGACTCATCAGACCAAAGCACAGATTTCCACTGGTCTAATGTCCATTCCTTGTGTTTCTTGGCCCAAACAAATCTCTTCTGCTTGTTGCCTCTCCTTAGCAGTGGTTTCCTAGCAGCTATTTGACCATGAAGGCCTGATTCGCGCAGTCTCCTCTTAACACTTGTTCTAGAGATGGGTCTGCTGCTAGAACTCTGTGTGGCATTCATCTGCTCTCTGATCTGAGCTGCTGTTAACTTGCGATTTCTGAGGCTGGTGACTCGGATGAACTTATCCTCAGAAGCAGAGGTGACTCTTGGTCTTCCTTTCTGGTCGGTCCTCATGTGTGCCAGTTTCATTGTAGCGCTTGATGGTTTTGCGACTCACTTGGGGACACATTTAAAGTTTTTGCAATTTTCGGACTGACTGACCTTCATTTCTTAAAGTAATGATGGCCACTCGTTTTCTTTAGTTAGCTGATTGGTTCTTGCCATAATATGAATTTTAACAGTTGTCCAATAGGGCTGTCGGCTGTGTATTAACCTGACTTCTGCACAACACAACTGATGGTCCCAACCCCATTGATAAAGCAAGAAATTCCACTAATTAACCCTGATAAGGCACACCTGTGAAGTGGAAACCATTTCAGGTGACTACCTCTTGAAGCTCATGGAGAGAATGCCAAGAGTGTGCAAAGCAGTAATCAGAGCAAAGGGTGGCTATTTTGAAGAAACTAGAATATAAAACATGTTTTCAGTTATTTCACCTTTTTTTGTTAAGTACATAACTCCACATGTGTTCATTCATAGTTTTGATGCCTTCAGTGAGAATCTACAATGTAAATAGTCATGAAAATAAAGAAATCGCATTGAATGAGAAGGTGTGTCCAAACTTTTGGCCTGTACTGTATATATATATATATATATATATATATATATATATATATCGATATATATAGATATGTGCGCGCACACACACACACACAGATATATATATATATATATATATATACATATATATACAGTACAGGCCAAAAGTTTGGACACACCTTCTCATTCAATGCGTTTTCTTTATTTTCATGACTATTTACATTGTAGATTCTCACTGAAGGCATCAAAACTATGAATGAACACATGTGGAGTTATGTACTTAACAAAAAAAGGTGAAATACCTGAAAACATGTTTTATATTCTAGTTTCTTCAAAATAGCCACCCTTTGCTCTGATTACTGCTTTGCACACTCTTGGCATTCTCTCCATGAGCTTCAAGAGGTAGTCACCTGAAATGGTTTCCACTTCACAGGTGTGCCTTATCAGGGTTAATTAGTGGAATTTCTTGCTTTATCAATGGGGTTGGGACCATCAGTTGTGTTGTGCAGAAGTCAGGTTAATACACAGCCGACAGCCCTATTGGACAACTGTTAAAATTCATATTATGGCAAGAACCAATCAGCTAACTAAAGAAAAACGAGTGGCCATCATTACTTTAAGAAATGAAGGTCAGTCAGTCCGGAAAATTGCAAAAACTTTAAATGTGTCCCCAAGTGGAGTCGCAAAAACCATCAAGTGCTACAACGAAAGTGGCACACATGAGGACCGACCCAGGAAAGGAAGACCAAGAGTCATCTCTGCTTCTGAGGATAAGTTCATCCGAGTTACCAGCCTCAGAAATCGCAAGTTAACAGCAGCTCAGATCAGAGAGCAGATGAATGCCACACAGAGTTCTAGCAGCAGACCCATCTCTACAACAACTGTTAAGAGGAGACTGTGCGAATCAGGCCTTCATGGTCAAATAGCTGCTAGGAAACCACTGCTAAGGAGAGGCAACAAGCAGAAGAGATTTGTTTGGGCCAAGAAACACAAGGAATGGACATTAGACCAGTGGAAATCTGTGCCCTGGTCTGATGAGTCCAAATTTAAGATCTTTGGTTCCAACCGCCGTGTCTTTGTGAGACGCAGAAAAGGTGAACGGATGGATTCCACATGCCTGGTTCCCACTGTGAAGCATGGAGGAGGAGGTGTGATGGTGTGGGGGTGTTTTGCTGGTGACACTGTTGGGGATTTATTCAAAATTGAAGGCACACTGAACCAGCATGGCTACCACAGCATCCTGCAGCGACATGCCATCCCATCCGGTTTGCGTTTAGTTGGACGATCATTTATTTTTCAACAGGACAATGACCCCAAACACACTTCCAGGCTGTGTAAGGGCTATTTGACCAAGAAGGAGAGTGATGGAGTGCTGCGGCAGATGACCTGGCCTCCACAGTCACCGGACCTGAACCCAATTGAGATGGTTTGGGGTGAGCTGGACCGCAGAGTGAAGGCAAAGGGGCCAACAAGTGCTAACACCTCTGGGAACTCCTTCAAGACTGTTGGAAAACCATTTCAGGTGACTACCTCTTGAAGCTCATCGAGAGAATGCCAAGAGTGTGCAAAGCAGTAATCAGAGCAAAGGGTGCCTAGGAGGAGGCCGAGGAGGGGGAGTTGCAGCCATTTTTAACTCTAGTCTGTTAATCAGCCCTAAACCTAAACTAGATTATAATTCATTTGAAAGCCTCGTTCTTAGTCTTTTACATCCGACCTGAAAAACCTCGCAGCCACTTTTATTTGTTATAGTGTACCATGCTCCTGGCCCGTATTCTGAATTTGTATCTGAATTCTCAGAGTTTTTATCCAGTTTAGTTCTTAAATCAGATAAAGTTATTATTGTAGGCGATTTTAACATTCATGTCGACGTTGATAATGACTCCCTGGCTACCGCGTTTATCTCATTATTAGACTCCATTGGCTTCAGTCAGGGTGTACATGAACCCACTCACTGTTTTAACCATACCCTCGATCTAGTTCTGACGTACGGAATTGAAATTGATAACCTAAAAGTCTTTCCACAGAATCCCTCGCTATCGGATCATTATCTGATTACTTTTCTGATTTCTTTTTACTCGATCACACGCCACTCAGCAACAGTTACTATACTAGATGTTTATCAGATAGTGCTGTCGCAAAATTTAAGGAAAAGATTACTCCGTCATTAAATTCAATACCAAGTCCCTCAGTAACAGAGGTTTCCCATACCGACTTTGATCATTTTGTCGATAGCGCCGTAGGCTCGCTGCTAACAACACTTGACTCTGTAGCTCCTCTTAAAAAGAAGTTAAAAAAGCAAAGAAAATTCGCTCCATGGTATAACTCTCAAACCCGTAAGTTAAAACAAATATCGCGAAAGTTTGAAAGGAATTGGCGATTAACCAAACTGGAAGAATCTCGTTCCGCAATGCCAGCACTCAGCATTAATAGAAGACAATAAGAACAACCCCAGGTTTCTTTTCAGCACTGTAGCCAGGCTGACTGAGAGTCAAAGCTCTATTGAGCCTTGTATTCCTTTAGCCCTTAGCAGTAATGATTTTATGAGCTTTTTTAATGACAAAATTCTAACTATTAGAGGCAAAATTCATGACCTCCTGTCCTCAGATAGTACCTATCTAACCTCAAACACAGCTGTAAAACCTAATATATATTTAGATTGCTTCTCCCCAATTTCTCTTCAAGAATTGACTGTTGTGATTTCTTCATCTAAATCATCAACGTGTCTCTTAGACCCCATCCCAACTAGGCTACTTAAGGAGGTCTTTCCTTTAGTTAACACTCATATATTAGATATGATCAATATATCCTTATTAACAGGCTATGTACCACAGTCTTTTAAGGTAGCTGTAATTAAACCTCTACTAAAAAAGCCCACCCTGGATCCAGAGGTGTTAGCCAACTATAGACCAATATCTAATCTTCCCTTTATGTCAAAGATCCTTGAGAAAGTAGTGACCAGCTGTGTGATTTTCTCCATGATAATAATTTATTTGAGGAATTTCAGTCAGGATTTAGAGTGCATCATAGCACTGAGACAGCACTAGTTAAAATTACAAATGACCTTCTGATTGCTTCGGACAAAGGACTTGTCTCTGTACTTGTTTTATTAGATCTTAGTGCGGCGTTTGACACAATTGACCATCAAATTCTACTGCAGAGACTGGAACACTTAATTGGCCTAAAAGGTTCTGCACTAAGCTGGTTTAAATCTTATTTATCTGATCGTTTTCAGTTTGTTCACGTTCATAATGAATCGTCATTACGTACCAAAGTTTGTTTTGGAGTTCCGCAAGGTTCTGGGCTCGGACCAATCCTATTTACTCTATATATGCTTCCTTTAGGTAACATCATTAGAAATCACTCTATAAATTTCCATTGTTATGCGGATGATACTCAGTTGTATTTATCGATGAAGCCAGAAGAAAGTAATCAATTAACTAAACTCTATAATTGCCTTAAGGACATAAAAACTTGGATGAGCACCAATTTCCTGATGTTAAATTCAGACAAAACTGAAGTTATTGTTCTTATTGTAGTTATTGTCAAGCTCCGTCATATCTTAGAGAGCTCATAGTGCCTTATTATCCCACCAGAACACTGCGCCCTGAGAACGCAGGGTTACTCGTGGTCCCTAAAGTCTCCAAAAGTAGATCAGGAGCCAGAGCCTTTAGCTATCAGGCTCCTCTCCTGTGGAATCATCTTCCTGTTACGGTCCGGGAGGCAGACACCGTCTTCACATTTAAGACTAGACTTAAGACTTTCCTCTTTGATAAAGCTTATAGTTAGGGCTGGCTCAGGCTTGCCCTGTACCAGCCCCTAGTTAGGCTGACTTAGGCCTAGTCTGCCGGAGGACCCCCCTATAATACACCGGGCACCTTCCCTTCTTCTTCTTCTCTCTCTCTCTCTCTCTCTCTCTCTCGTATTCTATTACTGCATCTTGCTAACTCGGTCATTCTGGATGTCACTAACTCGGCTTCTTCTCCGGAGCCTTTGTGCTCCACTGTCTCTCAGATTAACTATCGCAGCGGTGCCTGGACAGCGTGACGTGTGTGGTTGTGCTGCTGCCGTGGTCCTGCCAGATGCCTCCTCCTGCTGCTGCTGCCATCATTAGTCATTAGTCATACTTCTACTGTTATTATACACGACTATTGTCACACATGTATACTGCCAGATATTAATACATACTTTCAACATATTGTACCACAGTAGCCAGAACTATAACTATAATATTATTACTTTCAATAATGTTGTTGTAAGCTACTGTCATTACCTGCATCTCTCTCTCTCTCTCTCTCTCTCTCTCTCTCTCTCTCTCTCTCATTGTGTCATGTGGATTACTGTTAATTTGTTATGCTGATCTGTTCTGTACGACATCTATTGCACGTCTGTCCGTCCTGGAAGAGGGATCCCTCCTCAGTTGCTCTTCCTGAGGTTTCTAACGTTTTTTTTTCCCCGTTAAAGGGATTTTTTTGGGGAGTTTTTCCTTATCCGCTGCGAGGGTCATAAGGACAGAGAGATGTCGTATGCTGTAAAGCCCTGTGAGGCAAATTGTGATTTGTGATATTGGGCTGTATAAATAAAATTGAATTGAATTGAATTGAATATATATATATATATACATACATACATATGTGTGTGTGTGTAGGTGAACAATGGCTGCAGGTGGAGTTACCTGAATTAGCCTCAGATCAATCACATCAAACACATTACACACATCACATCCACGCGAGTGACTTTTAAACACATGCTTCAATGAAAGAGATACTACTTAAAAAAATCTGTCATTTTATACAAAAGAGTTAAAATGGTCAATGCTGCAAATTCAGTTAGATTAGACTGCTTAAATAATTCTTCCTTCTTTTACATGTCATACCATCTTGTGTTTTCTTTTTTATGTGTCTGAATCTTTAAATACTTGGTTACAGAAATGTGTGTGTGTGTGTGTGTGTGTGTGTGTGTTACCTGTCTCTGGTTGCAGATGTGGATGGCAGCCTCCTGCAGGTCTCCCTGACAGGCTCGGAGGCCAAGTCGAGCTTCTCTCTCAGTGAAACCAAGAGCCATCAGCTGAGCCATTTTCTCTGAGTCCGGACACAGACGGCTGTACAGAGACTCTACCTGAAACACACACATCACACATCACACATCACACACACACACACACACACACACATTTACATATCACAACACGTTTCATTGCTAGGAAACAGAAATAGAACCAGAGCGTGACAGATGAATGAAGAGAAACTTCATCAATCTAACAATAAAAATCCTCATGGCACCAGATAGTAAAATGGTCTGTATTAATCCTGTCAAATATTTCCTTTATTTTAAACCACAACCTGATTTATTTTGCTGTGATGAGATTATATGAGGTGAAAGGCAGCAGCCTGTGATGTGGGCTGTTTAAAACACCTGTGCGTATAATTTTTGAACACATTATGAATGAAAGAAGCTGCCAAGATCAAAATTAAATAAATGAAGACTCAACAAATAAATTAATATGCCATTAAATTGTAGCCTGGAAATCCAGACTCAAATCTAGAAAGACACTGAGTCTGGCCCTCACCCATACACCCTTCCTACCCAAGGGGCGGCACTTGCTGTATCCTGTTGGCAAAACAGCAAAAACATCCTTCCTGGAAACTAAGGCTTCTAGGGTAATACATAAAGAAATGTTTAAAAAATGATACATAAATAAATAAATTTGGGGAATTAAAGAGGGTGGAAACAATAAATAAATAAATGTAAATATTAATAAATACATTTTAAACAAATTTAAGATAAATTTTAAAAATACATCCAAAAATGAATAAATGAATTAATTAAGTGAATAAAAATGAATAAATAAAGACAGCAAATCAATTAAAATAACAATAATTGCATTATGCAGAAGAAATGCATAGTGCAATGTGTAAAGAAATAAAAAACAAATAAATAACATGGGGTAATAAATATGGGGAAAAGTGCAGAGGAAAACTTATAAATATATTAATAATTGAAAAATTTGTAAATTGATTCAAAGCAATAAAAATAAATAAATATAAAAAATACTAAACTTGCACCGATTAATCGGCAGTGCTCGGAACTGGGTTTTCACGTGATCGGCTATGACCTGCGACCGGCCGGTCAGTCTAAAATATGCCGATTTAAAGCACCGGTCAAATTCCTGGCACGCCGCATGATTGCCATCGTGTAACATCAGCAGCGCACACGCACATGTACAACTCACGGCTTAGGCGATGTGAGGAAGGGGACCTCAGGGACACACTGGTTTGGGTAGGACAACAGTGGAGTAAATGATTCCGGCCAGAGAATCAGGTTCGAGAGGATACTTTAATTTTCAATGCAGGAGGTTCACAACAAGTGTGTATGTGTGTGGTTGTGAAATAAACCAAAGGAAAAATAGCTTTATACTCAATTCTTACAAATATGGCTTCTCACCTTAATCATTCACCCACACACATCAAAAGAGAGAAGGAGAAAGTTGTTAATTGTCCGTGTTAAACTGAACTGCAGAGCTCTCACTGCTGCACTGTTCCACTTGAAACTGACAAGGCACATGTCCGCGTGCCGTAGATGCGCATCTGCGTGCCGTAGATGCGCGTCCGCGTCCTCAGTGCTAAGAGCTTTCGTACAGGCGAACTACACCATGTCGGTTGTATGGAATTTTTGTCTATTCAAGAAATTACCCACAAATGCTATACACAAAGAATTATTATTTTATTTATCTATGTTTTTATCTATGAATGCCTTTTTTACTTATTTATTTTAATACTGTACCTGAAGTTATATTTGAGCAAAAAGGAAAATCGGGATTGGCCTTCCAAACACTCTGCAAATCCGAAATCGGGATTGGCCCAAAAAATTGTAATCCGTGCAAGTCTAAAAAATTGATTTAAAAAAAAAAAAAAAAAAAAAATCTGTCTTGTAAATTAAAAAAAAAAAAAATTATAATTTTAATTTCAAAATTTTCATTATAATTTCATTACAATTTCAAAAACATATTATATCAAATTTATAAAAATAAATACATATAGACTTAATGAATAAATTAACCTAACATCAATTGCATAATTAAGTGGAAATGCATAGTGAGATGTATAAAGAAAATAAAACAGAAATAAAACAGCTTGGGGAAATAAAAAGAGGGGGAAATGCAAAGGGAAAACCACACACACACACACACACACACACACACACACACACACATATATATATATATACAGTACAGGCCAAAAGTTTGGACACACCTTCTCATTCAATGCGTTTTCTTTATTTTCATGACTATTTACATTGTAGATTCTCACTGAAGGCATCAAAACTATGAATGAACACATGTGGAGTTATGTACTTAACAAAAAACGGTGAAATAACTGAAAACATGTTTTATATTCTAGTTTCTTCAAAATAGCCACCCTTTGCTCTGATTACTGCTTTGCACACTCTTGGCATTCTCTCCATGAGCTTCAAGAGGTAGTCACCTGAAATGGTTTCCACTTCACAGGTGTGCCTTATCAGGGTTAATTAGTGGAATTTCTTGCTTTATCAATGGGGTTGGGACCATCAGTTGTGTTGTGCAGAAGTCAGGTTAATACATAGCCGACAGCCCTATTGGACAACTGTTAAAATTCATATTATGGCAAGAACCAATCAGCTAACTAAAGAAAAAGAAGTGGCCATCATTACTTTAAGAAATGAAGGTCAGTCAGTCCGGAAAATTGCAAAAACTTTAAATGTGTCCCCAAGTGGAGTCGCAAAAACCATCAAGCGCTACAACGAAACTGGCACACATGAGGACCCACCCAGGAAAGGAAGACCAAGAGTCACCTCTGCTTCTGAGGATAAGTTCATCCGAGTCACCAGCCTCAGAAATCGCAAGTTAACAGCAGCTCAGATCAGAGAGCAGATGAATGCCACACAGAGTTCTAGCAGCAGACCCATCTCTACAACAAGTGTTAAGAGGAGACTGCGCGAATCAGGCCTTCATGGTCAAATAGCTGCTAGGAAACCACTGCTAAGGAGAGGCAACAAGCAGAAGAGATTTGTTTGGGCCAAGAAACACAAGGAATGGACATTAGACCAGTGGAAATCTGTGCTTTGGTCTGATGAGTCCAAATTTGAGATCTTTGGTTCCAACCGCCGTGTCTTTGTGAGGCGCATGAAAAGGTGAGCGGATGGATTCCACATGCCTGGTTCCCACTGTGAAGCATGGAGGAGGAGGTGTGATGGTGATGGGGTGTTTTGCTGGTGACACTGTTGGGGATTTATTCAAAATTGAAGGCACACTGAACCAGCATGGCTACCACAGCATCCTGCAGCGACATGCCATCCCATCCGGTTTGCGTTTAGTTGGACGATCATTTATTTTTCAACAGGACAATGACCCCAAACACACTTCCAGGCTGTGTAAGGGCTATTTGACCAAGAAGGAGAGTGATGGAGTGCTGCGGCAGATGACCTGGCCTCCACAGTCACCGGACCTGAACCCAATCGAGATGGTTTGGGGTGAGCTGGACCGCAGAGTGAAGGCAAAGGGGCCAACAAGTGCTAAACACCTCTGGGAACTCCTTCAAGACTGTTGGAAAACCATTTCAGGTGACTACCTCTTGAAGCTCATCGAGAGAATGCCAAGAGTGTGCAAAGCAGTAATCAGAGCAAAGGGTGGCTATTTTGAAGAAACTAGAATATAAAACATGTTTTCAGTTATTTCACCTTTTTTTGTTAAGTACATAACTCCACGTGTTCATTCATAGTTTTGATGCCTTCAGTGAGAATCTACAATGTAAATAGTCATGAAAATAAAGAAAACGCATTGAATGAGAAGGTGTGTCCAAACTTTTGGCCTGTACTGTACATACATATACACATACATACATATACATTAAATAGGGAAGTAAATAAATAGGGGAGTAATACAAAGATAAATTAATAAAGAAGCAAATTAAAAATGTTAACACCAATCTATGCCACACTTAATTAATTAACTAATGCCTACATATATATCTTTTTATATTTTTTGTTTTATTTCGTGGCACAGTAATTCAGCCCTTTATTTCTTGATTGACTGATTGATTTTAGCAGCCTATGTCCTTCACAATTAACAGACCAGATATAACATGTTAATCAGTGAGCTCTAGAGGAGCTGGTAGGTGGATGTTGTTCTTTTGGACAGAGACAGGCTAGCTGTGTCCCTCTGTTTCCAGTTTTTATGCTAAGCTATGCTAACATAAACAGAAGCTCATATTAACTGCACAGACATAAGGGTGGTATCAACCTGAACGTCTGACTCTCAGAGAGGAAGAATGTTGAACTATTCCTTTAACTAAAAATCAGGTGAGAAGTAATTCTGGTTGAAGAGAAACAAACAAACAAACTTTGGACAGTTGGCGTTGAGCCTGATCGTCGTTTCCTTCGATGTAGGAGAGAAGACTTTGGAGGAGGTACAGCCGCAGAAACAACACCTCCTCTCTGCCTGTGTTACCCTGGCGACACACACACACACACACACACACACACACACAGAGTTAATAATCAAATACATTTAAAAAATAATAAATAATAAACTTGACTTTGTCAATAATGGATGATGCCTGAAGAAAACAAAAACGCTGATGTTTACCACATTGACACTTTTAAACTAATAATATTTAGTATGCATAGAGTATGCTTGTATTAGGGCTGGGTGGTATGACCTAAAATTCATATCACGGTATAAATCAAATCCCTTCACGGTAACGGTATATATCGCGGTATAAATTTAAGTGTAAAAGTTATAATAGAAGTGTTTCTGAATGGGTTTTGTAGTCCCTTAGCAAAGCTAAAAAACACAACAACAAAAGCAAAGATATAATGTATTTTTTAGAGCATTTATTGTGCAGAATGCAGATCTCAAAACTCAAAATTAAAACCCAGTACTTTATGGTGCAAAATGTCCCCTGGGATCTATATCAAAAGGTAATTTCCTTCTTTTAGCAAAATCCTAAATGACTGAGTTGTTTTTTTTCCACCTGGACCTTTATGCTCTGCCATTTCTCCTCTAATCATCACGCTGTAACCTGTGACCGGCTGTTATGATACCACAACTATCACACATTCACATATGGAGTTTTTTGTGGAGTCCCTAGTGTCACACAGGTTTACATTACCAAAGGTTTATGACAAACTCTCGAGAGAGAGAGAGGAGAGGGAGAGACACTGTGCTGCTGCCAGAGGAGACACTGAATGAGTTCCCTCTGAGCTGTAAGTCGCTAAAAGAGTCTGAAAAGTCCAGGGTTGTTCATAAGACATTAACTCACTCACTCAGAAGTTCTCCAGCAACACATGTTGCACGTGCTACGCTAAATCACGGACGTGAACCAGCTCCTCTTGCTCCGCTGTCTCTGTGCTCGCAGCCATTTTCACACTGAGGCAGGTGCGATGATGTCATCAACGATAGGACGGTAGAGCGCAAATCTCTACCGTGGGCCAAATTTATATCATTTCTACCATCTACCACATATACCGTGCAGCCCTAGCTTGTATATGGTAAATGTGTTAATATAGTGGAGTGAAGAGTGTGTTGTATTAAAACAATCTTATTTTTTAGTGCACTAAGAGTGCTCTCTTAGTTTTTAAGAGAGCACAGGAAAGGAAGATAAAAGCAACAGGTAAAAACATTTTGTCTGTTCCAGTTTAAATATACTTCATATCAGTTTGTAAATATGGTTTGGAGGACAGAAACTGCCAAAATCAAAAATAAATATGGAGAAATAAATAAGTTAGGGGAAATAAAAAGGGGACAAATGCAAAGGCAAAATAAAAGATAAATGCATTTAAAAATAAGTACTTAAATAAATAAATAAACAGGAAAATTAAAAAGGAAAGTAAATAATTACAGTAATTAACACAAAGGTAAATAAATGAAGAAGCAAATTAAAACTAATTGTTTTAACTAAGAAATTAAAAGTTAAAATTTTGGAATATGTGGGGTCCTTATCCAACCGAAGGAGTTTACTTTGAAAGATTTCATTAAAACTTTTAAAATGGTTTATTTTGAAATATTAGGGTGATGTCATGATATGTAGAGTACGAAAGTTGCCAAAATAAAAATGAAGTTTTGAAAATATTTAATTACCTCTGTATCATTTCCCCTATTGATTTTTTTGTCTAATTTTCCCTTTTATTTATTTTTGTATTTATTTGCAGACATCTTTACTTGTTTTTGTATTTTTTTCTAAAATCTAGTTCTTCTTCATTTTTAAAAACCTAATTAATTAATTAATTAATTAATTAATTAATGTATTATTTTGTCTTTGCCTTTTTACCTGTTTTTATTTCTCCAAACTTATTTATTCCTGTGTTTCTATTTTTGATTTAGGCAGCCACTGACCTTTACACTCACACCGTGTCTTCGTTGGATGCGATGCGAGTGAGCATCAGCGACACTTAGTTTGACTGCATTTTCTATTGGACTGTCCTAACTGCTCGCAAGTGCTGCAGCGCAATGCACCATGCCATTTTGAATGAAACTTTTGTCAGATGCCACATTTCTATTTCATTCCTGTTGCTTGTGTTGAAAGCGTCGCAATGGATGAGAAATGGCTGGTTCACATGGCTAAGATGAGAAGTCATCTGCATGAAACTACATCATTTCACTACAAAAACCTACATAAGTTGGCATCTGGCTGGAGGGAGATCACCAGGAAGATTAACATTTCTGGTAAGAATAGCATGGGATGCTCAGCAGAGCTAGCCTGTTTTATAGAGTGGAGATGGTGGTACGATATAGTGTGGTAGCTACAACAATGATACCTACATACCTACCTACGTTACCTGTGATAGTATTGTTGTGAATATGAATAATAAGGCAGTACATACTCACTCATCTTTTCAGTGGTTACTCTGAGACCAGAGCTGATAGGTTTTTGTTTACATGACATGAGATCTGCATATAACCGATCCAGACTGACAGCATCCAACGTAATGGAATGTGGCAAGATAGTCAGATGCTCGCTTGCTGTTAGGACACGGTGTTAAACATATTATATGACATGCCGAGGCTGTGAGGAGGAGGATGCCGCTGTGATCGCAACTCTGACGAGGCGGTGCAAGGTCCAAGATGGCAGCCCCCAGCTGCTAGACTGCTGAACTACACAACCAACTCTCTCGGAATCACAACTTTTCTCCCCTCGTTTTTTTTTTTCTTCTGTTTTTCCTTCGCAAAACCGGACAATATTAACACTCGACCTGGATCACCTCGAGGAGTATACAGATGAGTGATTTAACAGACTTTGCATCATGAATAAGGAAAAATCATCCGACACATCCAAAGCCAGAATCTCATCCACTCCAAACGCCAAGAGACTCCGTCTGGACTCACTCTCCAGCCCAGGTACCACTTCATCCTCTTCTCCCAAACCACCATGCTGCACTGAGATAAGCGACATTCTCATTTCAATCGCAAATAAACTCTCCAGACAGGACTCCAGAATTGCTCTCACTGAAGTGCTGCACAGAGTGTTACAGGACACTGCGTGAAAGCCTGGAATTCTCACAGGGTCAAATCAACACACTCACAAAAGAAAATAAATCTCTACAACAGTCTGTCAACACACTCACTACCCAGCTTTCCTCCGTTACCACACAGCTCACCTCTGTTACAGCCGACAATGAGGCAATAAAGGCGACTATTCTGGATTTACAATCACGCAGCGTGAGGGACAATCTTGTTTTCACTGGCATCCCTGAACACAACACAGACAACCCCGAAAAATCTGTCAAAAAATGCATGTCCAAACAACTCTCAAGCTACCCATCAATACTGTCAACATCATCCTATTCCACCACGTGCACCAACTAAGACCAAAGAACAACAGCACATGACCACGTCCAAAAATCGCAAAATTTGAGCAATTCAAACAGAAAGAGCTGGTGCAACGACAAAACATGGACTGAATGACCAATACCCAAAAGAAATCATGCACAGATGCAAACAACTACTCCCGATCTGTAAACAGATGATGATACAAGGGAAAAACTTCAGCATTCATAATGACTCCATAAGAATGGGCTCATCATGTCACCACTCAACGTTGTAACTTAGAACGTCCGTGGGTTTGGCTCACAGGCAAAAAAGATAAAAATATTTAATCACCTGGCTACAATACAAGCAGTTATATGTTTGTTACAAGAAACATACCTTTCTGATTCAGACTTCAAAAAAATTAAATCACTGCAATTTATTCACATATTCTCAGCTAATGACAACACAAAACAAAGAGGGGTATGCATTTTAATGAACAAGAAAGTCTGATTTGTTCATCACAAGACATCACAGACTCTGGTGGTCGTTTTATAATCATTAACATATCAATCAGCATTAGCCCAGTTACAATCTGCAATGTCCATGGCCCAAACAATGATGACCCATCCTTTTTAAATAACATCTTCTCATCCATCTCCAATATTTCAAACTGCCCAGTCATAATAGGAGGTGACTTTAAAGTTACAATGTGTAATTTACGTGGTTGTTTATTAGCAAATATCAACTATTGCTTTCATAAATATATATTTGCTAAAGTGTAATGCAATTCACATACAAACGGAAGCTTTCTCATAGGCTTAGAATGATTTCACTATATATATATACACACAGGCAGGGCGCAGTCTGCTGGAGGCTGCCCTCTTGCGTCGCCATATTTGAATACAGTAGCCGAAAGGGATATACGCGCTTCGCCTTTCGTGTTTACCTAGAACTTGCCGTCACTGGAGACAGTTAAGGTGAAGATCAATAAGGCGCGCTTCTGCGTGAATCTGCTTTGTACTTTTATGATTCTGTCACACTTTAAATGCAGGACCACACATATGTTTTGCCCCTTAAGAGGGAAACCATGCCACCAAATAAAAGAAAGAGATCAGATAAGCGAGGATGGGACAAAACGCGAGTGAATATCAGCGTTGCTTGTTCCAGGTGGAAAGAACTCCTGAAGGAGAAGGATTTCACAAAGGATGCAGAGGTTGCCCGCTTTCTGCTAGACAAGTAATTCAATCTGATTTTAAAATCATTTTGGCTTTATGTTTGCAACTACTTTTCCCTCTCGTCTAAGTTCGAGTGATGGCTACGTTTACGTGCTAACGTTATCTTAGCCTTGGCTAACGTTATCCCAGAGCTACAGCTAAATGGTTAGCCTAGCCTACAGCCTAATCTATTGATTCCTCTCGCGCTGCTGCGAAGGCTGCCACCCTCTCCTCCTCCTCTTCCCTCTGGGTAGCTGAGACACTAACGTTACCTCCTCGCCTGGCCGTTCCGCACCGCCTCTACCCCCTCACCCCCTTCCTCTCCCTGGTCTTCGTCCTTTCCCCTCTCCCTCTTCCTCCTCCTCCTCTCCCTGTGTCCTGTGGAAGAACACTCTGGAAACGCATATACACCGCGTTCCAAATTATTATGCAAATGATATTTTTCTCTGATTTTCCTAAATAGTTGATGCAAATGACAGCATAATTTTCAAGTCATCAACTGTTAAAGTTTAATTCAAATGTTATTGAACAAACCTCCCAATGAAAACAGTACTTTTTTCAAAAATAAAAAACTGCACTGTTCCAAATTATTATGCACAACAGACTTTCAAGACATTTTCTAGGTTGTAAAGAACTGAAAATAGTCATTTGTTGAATTTGCAGCATTAGGAGGTCATATTTACTGAAATCAAAAGCTATTTCAATCAAAAACATCTTAACAGGTCAAGTTACATTTCAGTTTCTGCTTGAATTTCTTTGCAGGATGCAAGAATAGCCTCCCAGAGCTGCTGTTTGGATGTGAACTGCCTCCCACCCTCACAGATCTTTTGCTTGAGGATGCTCCAAAGGTTCTCAATAGGGTTGAGGTCAGGGGAGGATGGGGCCCACACCATGAGTTTCTCTCCTTTTATGCCCATAGCAGCCAATGATGCAGAGGTATTCCTTGCAGCATGAGATGGTGCATTGTCGTGCATGAAGATGATTTTGTTTCGGAAAGCACGGTTCTTCTTTTTGTACCATGGAAGAAAGTGGTCAGTCAGAAACTCCACATACTTTGCAGAGGTCACACCTTCAGGGACCCTAAAGGGGCCTACCAGCTCTCTCCCCATGATTCCGGCCCAAAACATGACTCCACCACCTCCTTGCTGACATCGCAGCCTTGTTGGGACATGGTGGCCATCCACCAACCATCCACTACTCCATCCATCTGGACCATCCAGGGTTGCACGGCACTCATCGGTGAACAAGACTGTTTGAAAATTAGTCTTCATGTATTTCTGGGCCCACTGCAGCCGTTTCTGCTTGTGAGCATTGGTTAGGGGTGGCCGAATAGAAGGTTTATGCATAACTGCAAGCCTCTGGAGGATCCTACACCTTGATGTTCGCGGGACTCCAGAGGCACCAGCAGCTTCAAATACCTGTTTGCTGTTTTGTAATGGCATTTTAGCAGCTGCTCTCTTAATCCAATGTATTTGTCTGGCAGAAACCTTCCTCACTGTGCCTTTATCTGCACGAACCCGTGTGTGCTCTGAATCAGCCACAAATCTCTTAATAGTACGATGATCACGCTTAAGTTTTCGTGAAATATTTAAGGTTTTCATACCTTGTCCAAGGCATTCAACTATTTCACGCTTTTCAGCAGCAGAGAAATCCTTTTTCTTTCCCATATTGCTTGAAAATGGTGGTCTGCTTAATAATGTGGAACATCCTTCTTCAGTAGTTTTTCACCTGGCCAACTAATTATCACAGGTGTCTGAGATTGATTTCAGTGATCCAAAGAGCCCTGAGACACAATACCATCCATGAGTTTAATTGAAAAACACTGAAATAAAATCTGCATAATAATTTGGAATGCGGTGTATTATAATCATACCAACCTATATTTGCCGCACTGTGCCGTGACTATCACATAAAACGTGTTATTTTAGCATTACTGTGCTAATGTTTGCTTGTGTTACCATAACAATTAGAAATAAAACACTTATAACATATATCTCACAGATAACCTATATGTCACTGGTAAGCCATAACATATCGTAACATGGTTTAGATTCCTAAATAAATAGTAATCTCATCGCTAGATACTCTCTGCTGTCTGCGCAAGGCTTTTTGTCCTACGAGGCCACCGTCACTTACCCGACGGGAGGGGTGAGCGAGTGAGCGCTGCAATCTAGAATTTGACCACTGATGTCACTGTTACTCAGCATTTTTACACACTGTGGCTTTAACATAGTTATTAATCCAGCAATAGACAGATATACAGTACCTCTTGGCAGGAACATTTGAGCCATCTGATAACAGTGCTGGGGAAAAACAAGGAAGCTGGCCTGACCATAAATCCAAAAAAAATGCGCAGTGGCTAAGCAGGAGACCCAGTACTTGGGCTACATCCTCGGAGGGGGTGTCATCAAGCCAGTGGAAGACAAGGTGGAGGCTATCCAGGCAAGGGAGAGGCCAACCACTCGGAAACAGGTGAAGTCATTTCTGGGTCTTGTGGGCTGGTACCGGTGCTTCATCCAGGATTTCTCATCCAGGGCAGCACCCTTATCTGATCTCACCAGCATGGCAAAAGACAAGTTTGTGGGGGGTGAGGAGCAGGAAAAGGCCTTCCAGGATCTAAAAGGGGACCTGTGCCGGGAGCCAGTGCTGTAGAGCCCAAACTTCAACTTACCATTCACACTTCAGACGGACGCTTCACACCGTGGGATAGGGGGCGTCCTTCTACAAGGAGATGGAGAGGAGAGGAAGCCAGTGGCATTTATCAGCAGAGAGACCAGGTACTCTGCGGTGGAGCTGGAGTGTTTGGCCATTAAGTGGGCCATCGACACCTTCAAGTACTACCTGCTTGGGAGGGAGTTCAACTTGGAAACAGACCATAAGGCACTGCAATGGCTGGAGCAGATGAAGGATACCAACAGTCGGATCACTCGTTGGTTCTTGTCCCTTCAACCATATCGGTTCTCCATCCACTATTGGCCAGGGAAGCAGAACACGATGGCAGACTTGTCTCGCAATGTGGTTGGCGAGCCTGCCGAAGGGGGTGAGAGGTGTGAGGGAGCTGGAGAGTATCCCCCTCACTAAGGTGAAAAAACACACATTCATTGACTGTGTAAAGTGGAGTCTAACTGACTGATACAGGAAGTTCATTTCTTGTTATGTTGTGCTTTTGTTTTGGAAAGTCCACTAATCTCTCTCTCTTTGAGGTCTACTTCCGGGGGCGTGGTTTTCATGGAGTGCACACGTGGGACTGCAGCCTCAGGACTTCAGCAGATGTCAATTACCTTGTTAGGCTGTGCAAAGTAGTTAGGAAAGAGAGAGGGGGAGTGGGTAGAGTAGATTTTGGTTAGGTTTTGCTTTTGTTGTTATTTCTTTAGTCGATTAGGTATTTTATGTATCCTGTATTCCGACATAGTCATTTGTATATTAAATATTGGATGTATATATACTGGGTGTAAGAGCAGTGGGGAGTGTTGGTGAGACGGGGTCAGGTTGAGCGTTACCTCTGCTGCTGGAATCTGCTGTTCCTGAAAAGACTGTCTCTGTTATCCACCAGCCTGCTGAATGTTTGGTGAGGAATTGTGGAATCTTTTTGTAACATTGCTTATGGACTCGAGTAAAAAATATCAGAGCTCTGGAAAAATCGCTGCTTGTCTGGTGCTGTTCATTCCTTCCACATGCTTTACACCTCAATACTGCTGGTTCTGATCCTGATTGTAGGGGTTCATCACCATCAAAACCTTACACACACATTGACTTCTTACTTACCAGCAGTTCAATTATATCCAATATCTCAGAATCAAAGATTAACCCCATCATCGTGAGTGACCATGCACCTGTAACATTTACATGGAATAGAGCCACCCTATATAACCCCATCACTAGATGACGCTTCAAGACATCCCTTCTCAGTGATCCCGAGTTTGACAGTCTCATTAAGAGAGAGTGGGCATCCTTCTTAGAGATGAATGATTCCCCAAAGTCATCACCAACTCTTCTATGTGAATCGGTAAAGCAGCCCTAAGAGGTCAAATAATTTCCTTCTCGGTTTATAAGAAAACGAAGTAAAAGAGACTTAACTGGAACATAAAATCAAAGAACTTGAAAACATCTCTGCAAACAACCCAACTGAGATAACCCTAAATTAATTAAGAAAGTATAAATTTCAACTAAATGACATTTTAAATAAGAAAACCCAATTTTTGGTACATAGACTACGACAAGAACATTTCCACCATAGCAATAAATCAGGCAAATAAATTTCAAATTTCGTAAATCAAATCAAACACAATTAAGAAAAAACAACAATCTCCGTAATTAAGGACTCAACAGGAAAATCCACAAATTCACCAGATGAAATAAATAAAATCTTCAGAAATGTTTATGTAAATTCATCAGAAATAAATCCTAATCAAGAGGACATCGAATAACTTCTCAAAAGCATTGCTTTACCACAGCTCAGTAAAGAACAAAGTGAAATACTGGATTCGCCAATAACAGACAAAGAACTCTCTCTTGCTCTCAATCATATGCCCAATAACAAAGCACTAGGTTCCGATGGCTTCCCCCTTGAGTTTTATAAACACTGGCTCAACTCCACTTTTCAGCAGAATAATTACTGAGATAAAACAAATTTCAAAATTTCCATCAAACATCCGTCACCAAGCTTCACACTGCACAGGGGGACTAGGCAGGGATGCCCACTTTCTCCCTCTCTATTTACCATTTCCATCAAACCTTTAGCTGCAGCCATTCGTCAACACATCGACATAAAAGGAATCTAAACACTCACCACACACCATAAAACAAGTTACTGTTAATATTACTGTTCTTACAAAACCCTCACTCATCATTGACATAAACAATTAAACTTACTGAATCATTCTCTAATATCTCCAGCTACTCGATTAACTGGAGCAAATCATCTATCCTTCTATTAAATAGTAGCTGTTGGGATGTGGCAGCCCTCACACCACCTATCCCTTTGTGCACTAGGGTTGGGTACCGTTCATAATTGAACCGATACAGTACCGGTACCGGTATCTGGAAGTCGGTACCGACACCAAACGGTACCTTATTTCGGTACTTTTTAACCCTATGGGCCCTAGGCCTTTTTTGGGGTATTTTTACTGCCTTTACTTTTAAGCTCATATCACAGTCATTATAAAGGCTACATACACATGCTATAGCTTTTTTTCAGGACAATCAAGGCTAACCAGATTTGACATCATTCCATGTCTTCCTATGTGCCTGTATTTTATATAAATTTTTATATCAATGAAAAAAACAAATCTGTGTGCCTAAATTCTTACATTTTTATATGTATCTCAGCATAGCAAGTTGGAAAAAGACATATTCTGCCATATATGAAGAGGGGAGACTCTCTGGAATCTGGCAATATAAGAACCATGATGGTGGGACATTCTGTCACTTCACAGCTGTCCAAAACATGTGGTTTGTGCCAGGCGGACATGATTGCCAGTATTTTTTCATTATTGAAAGAAATTCCATTGACTCATTCACAAGTCAAAAATGTGTTTTATCTGAAAGAAACATGCAATATTTACATCTAAGATCACAGAAAAATAGTCAACCAAGTGCAATGATGTCCTCCAAGATAATATTTGTTTTTCAGTTTCAGTTATATATTGGGGAGGCATTTTGGGCATTGGTGGGGGGCACGTGTCCCCCTCAATGTATATGGTGACTACGGCCCTGTCAGCTCAGCATGCATTAGGCCTCAGTTGTCTGGGTGCGCAAAGGTGAAGTGGCTGGTCTTGTCATACAAAGTTTGATGGAGTGTCAACTGGACAATATGGAGATATTTGCATCTTGAAAGCCGGACTACAAATGTGGATAGACAGGAAGAAACACACGCAAGCCTAAGACGTGGTAAGATACGATATTCCTGACTATATGAAGTGACTGACAACAAGATCTGTATCATGGATTGTAAAGAAATTCGTCAGGTTTTAATTTTGTAGACAATTGACCTGGATTTATAGCGTGATGGGATGACAGCACAATGATGTGTGTGGTCCTGCGCTTTCATGTGATATGCATGGCATGTCTGTGCAAGCCTGTGTTCGTGAGTAATTCATCCAAGAGTAATGTGTGTGCAAAGCTGTATGAAAGCTCTGTTATACATCATTTTATTGTAATTTTTCACTGCGAAAACACTGGATTACCAACAAGTGCTTGGCCTTGTCGAAAAGCTACAATTCTGCTGTTTCCGCTGATATGCGTGGCTTCTCGCTATGACGCACAGTCGCGGAGAAAATCCACCGAGAAGAACGGGGGTGAATTTGGACACACTATGTCGTTCGGGCCCATAGTCTAAACTTCTCAGTTTCAACATTTTATTGAGAACATTTAGGAACAGTGCTGCACGTTAACTTTTGTCTGCACATTGTTTTTGTCGCCATTGTTGCTGAGTCTGAGGTGCGAGTCATGCGCTCTCGCTCCGCCTCCACCTCAGGTACCGAAAGTTGGCACCGTTCATTTTAAGTGATTCGGTACTCCGTAGTACCGACGTGAATCGGTACCAAGTACAAAAAGTACCGAGTTTCGGTACCCAACCCTATTGTGCACAGGTCATATCATGTATTTAGGCATTAATATCACACTCCAGGCTGTCAGAGTTGGTTGGCCTCAACTTCATGCCACTTCTCAAAACAGTAAGTGACGACCTCCAGCACTGGGTGAACCTTCCACTATCCATTATGGGCAGAATAGCAACAATTAAAATGACAATGCTTCCAAAAAATAAATTATCTATTTAAAATGATTCCAACACAACCCATTCTCACCTGGTTCCAATCCCTGGACTCAGTAATCACTTAATTCTATTGGAAAAACAAGACACCAGAAATCAAACTACTCACCCTACAGAAACCAAAACCACAGGACTTGAAGCTCCTCCTCTTTTCCAATAGCTCGTTCTAAATTTCCCGCTTTATGAGTTGTGAATGTGTTGAGTAAAAACAAACTAGCTACCGAGTGTTGAAGTGTGCAGTAGATGGCCGTAGGAGATAACATTAGCCACCCAGTCCTTAGCTGTAGGCCTCAGCTAACTGGCTAACCAAAGCTATTGTTCTAACATAAACACCTTATTAGACCGCCCCACCAAACTACAGGTCAACCTAACACTGGTTAAATGGATCAGAGACTTTTTACAGGACAGATCACAACATGTAATGGTCAAGGGCAAATGATCCACCAACACTGTCATAAACACAGGGGTCCCACAAGGTTGTGTCTTATCTGCCATCCTGTTTTCCATCTACACAAACAAAATAACCTGCAACATGGACAATATGACACTTTTCAAATATGTGGATGACATGGCCTTGGTGGCTCACCTGACGGACTCTTAAAGGGCCAGTGTGTAAAATGGGTTGAAAACAGTGACATGTAGCATTTAGATTCTAGATTGCAGCACTCACTCGCTCACATGTTCTCACCCCTCCCATCAGCAAAGTTATGGTGGCCTCCGAGGACCAAAACACTTTGGAAAAATGGTGTTGTCTGCGACAGAGAGCAGCGTCTCTGCCGGTAACATATCCGAAGCAATGAGCAATGAGGTGAAGATCTAAACTATATTACGATATGTTATAGGTTATCAGTAAGAGGTTAGGAGTGTTTTATTCCTAATTGTTTTGGTAACACAAGCAAACATTAGCACAGTAATGCTAAATAAAGTCATGGCACAATGCGGCAAATAATCGTTAGGTTGGTAGGATAACCGTTAAAATTACATATTATAATATGCGTTTGCAGAGTGATTTTCCACAGGAGACAGGGAGAGGAGGGAGAGGAGGGAGAGGGAGAGGAGGAAGACGAGGGAGAAGGAGAGGGAGAGGGAGAGGAGGAAGACGAGGGAGAGGAAGAGGTCCAGGAAGGACCAGGCGACATGCCTCAGCCACGGAGAGGGAAGAGGAGGAGGGGAGGATGTTATGCCTGTTATGCCTTTGACATAAGACTAAAATTTTCACAAGTGTTTTACAGTTATTGCTCTACCTGGAGATGATGTAACATTACGAACTCTCCTCCTCACTCCCTACTTGTCGAGTCCGACATGTAAGGCTATTATACTACGTGCTGACAAATAGTAGCATTTATTTTAGTCGTTTACCTGTCCAGCAGAAAACATGCCACTTCAGTGTCGGATTGAACCCCTTTGTCCTTCATGAACCCCCTCCATTGCTGAAAAACATCACCGATGTTTATTCTCTGCTGCCGCTTGTCCCGTTTTCTTTGCCCCTCTTTGCGTCTTCTTTTCTTTGCAGATGACGGTTCGGGTTCATTCTCTCCTGTTGTGTGGTAAGTGTGGTCCATTCGCAAACTTTATAACTAAAAAAACTTTTCACTACTCTCTATCAACGAACTACTAACACTCTCTGCTATTTCCTCCTCCTTCTTCCTTCCTTCCGCTGTCTTCTTCGTTGGTTTATTTATACACACGAAACGCGTTCTCTGGCTGGCTGGATTGTCCGCTCCAGCTGCCATACATACATGGCGGCGCAAGATGGCGACCTCTCTTAAGCAAGGCCCTTGCTATATATATATATATATACACATATATATATGTATATATATATATATATATATATATATACATATATATAAGCATAATTATAAGGCTACGAAAACCAAACGAATTTTATTTTATAGCGATTATACACTTACATAAACATATTAATGGGTAGAATATTCAGATTCAGATTTGACAATAAGCCATGCCAAATATTACACACTGGCCCTTTAACAGCCTAACAGCTTATCACCAGCAGGTAGCTTCAATTATCACTCTTATTGAGGAAAGCTTCTTAGAGCTTAACATCTCTAAGACTAAGGAGCTGTGCTGCTGCAGGAGAGTGACACCTGGTGACTCCACCCACATACTGCAGCCACTGATGATAAAAAGGAAAGATGTGGAGCAGGTGGAGGCGTTCAGGTATTTGGGTATTGAGGTGGACAGGACACTGTCCTTCTCTTTCCATTCTGAACAAATCCACAAAAGGGCACAACAACGGCTCTTTTTGCTAAGGAAACTGAGGAGTTTTAATGTGAGCAAAGACATTTTAACAGTTGTCTACAGATGACTCATTGAATCAGTCCTCACAACATCTCCTGGTACACATTTCTTTCTGTAAAGGACAAATCCAAACTGTCACGGGTCATCAAACATGCAAGTAAAGTAACAGGCATCACACAGTCTCTCTCAGACCTCCACACTCAGGCAGTCAGACAGAAAGCCACCATCATCATACACAACCCTTCACATCCGCTCCACAACTCTTTTCAATTCCCTCCTTCAGGCCGTAGATACAGGGTCCCTCGAGCAAGAACAAACTTAGTCAAAAAATCATTTATTTCATCCGCCATCAACATCATCAACAACTCACAATGAAATCTTTTAATGTCCTCACTGTATTTATTCTGCATTGATGTTCTATGTTTAAACTGTGTTTTAACTTGTGTTTTTATTCTATGTACATTTGTGAGCATGTCAAAGACGAATTTCCATTGCGTCTTGCAAGGGACAATAAAGGTTTTCTGATTCTGATTCTGATTCTGAAATGCTTTTGCTACTTGGTGTACAGTAAGTTAAACTGCTCGAAGGGTGGTGTCAGTAAGATGAATTTAATGACTGAATTGTGGAGAATCTAACAGAGCTAAGATGTGCAGTATGTCCATATTGACAAAAATGGAAACATTTCTAAGTGTGATGCACAAGCAAGATGAATTTAACGATTAAATTGCGGAGGAACCAACAGAGCTAACAATGTGTAGCATGTCCATATTGACAAATTTTCAACATGTCTGTGAGTGATGCCCAATCTGAGCAGCTAACTAACGCTAGCTTGAGCAATTAGCCGACAGGCACCAATTAGACCTGCATTTATTTGACAAAATGTGTGGCTGTACTCGGAGTTTTATCATGAATCGGTTTTTATCAAACATTTTATGTCTTAAAGGCTGATTTAGACAGCATGCTAGTTCAGCTGATAGCGAATTGTTACTAATAAGCTAAAATGACAGCTGCCTGTATGTAGACTAACTTAGTTTGACACTTATTGTAAAATTGGGCAGATACTTATCAGCGGAGAGGGAACAGGACATGAGGACAGAGGATAGGAGTACAGCAGGACTAACTTACAGTGAGTGATAAAAACTAAACTTCACTCAGTATTGTCATGTCAGGAATATTATTTATATAGTGACGTTGCTGTCGTAAAAATTACTGTTGCTGCTCTGGAAACATTTAATTATATTTGAAATATTCAGTTATCCTGTTCTGAATTTATTCTTTTTAAATTAATATATTTTCCAAAAAGCAATTATTTAGACATGAAAAAAAAACTGGTAAGAAGTATTGAAAGAAGTAGTAGTAAAATCTTGCTGATACCCATTCCTAATGTTGACTGGTTTCATTTGGTGCAATATCAGTTTCAGATTCTTAATTTTCCTTTGTCTTTTAGAGTACATCACAGCAGGGCCCTGGTGGCCAAGACCTCTCCACTACAGCTAGACTCCAGGATGTAGGATGCCAAAAGGACCCTCCACAAATTGTCTCAGTGGGCCCACAGTCTGTAGCATCTCAGAAGATGATAGTGATCAGCAGACAGTTATACAGGGCTACTCTGAGGGAGCAGCCCGAGAAGCAAAGGTACGTAACACAAACATTATATGTTTTTGTGTTTGAGACACAGTACCTGGAAATATTTCACAGTGCTGAAATGCTGTTTCCCAAAAGCTTCAGAATATATATTTCTGCATCACATTATCACATGCCTTTGACTTTGTTATGATGTCAGAGCAGGAAAAAAATAAATAAAGAAATAATATACATTGTGTGTGTGTGTGTGTGTGTGTGTGTGTGTGTGTGTGTGTGTGTGTGTATACATATACAGTACAGGCCAAAAGTTTGGACACACCTTCTCATTCAATGCGTTTTCTTTATTTTCATGACTATTTACATTGTAGATTCTCACTGAAGGCATCAAAACTATGAATGAACACATGTGGAGTTATGTACTTAACAAAAAAAGGTGAAATAACTGAAAACATGTTTTATATTCTAGTTTCTTCAAAATAGCCACCCTTTGCTCTGATTACTGCTTTGCACACTCTTGGCATTCTCTCGATGAGCTTCAAGAGGTAGTCACCTGAAATGGTTTCCACTTCACAGGTGTGCCTTATCAGGGTTAATTAGTGGAATTTCTTGCTTTATCAATGGGGTTGGGACCATCAGTTGTGTTGTGCAGAAGTCAGGTTAATACACAGCCGACAGCCCTATTGGACAACTGTTAAAATTCATATTATGGCAAGAACCAATCAGCTAACTAAAGAAAAACGAGTGGCCATCATCACTTTAAGAAATGAAGGTCAGTCAGTCCGGAAATTTGCAAAAACTTTAAATGTGTCCCCAAGTGGAGTCGCAAAAACCATCAAGCGCTACAACGAGACTGGCACACATGAGGACCCACCCAGGAAAGGAAGACCAAGAGTCACCTCTGCTTCTGAGGATAAGTTCATCCGAGTCACCAGCCTCAGAAATCGCAAGTTAACAGCAGCTCAGATCAGAGACCAGATGAATGCCACACAGAGTTCTAGCAGCAGACCCATCTCTAGAACAAGTGTTAAGAGGAGACTGCGCGAATCAGGCCTTCATGGTCAAATAGCTGCTAGGAAACCACTGCTAAGGAGAGGCAACAAGCAGAAGAGATTTGTTTGGGCCAAGAAACACAAGGAATGGACATTAGACCAGTGGAAATCTGTGCTTTGGTCTGATGAGTCCAAATTTGAGATCTTTGGTTCCAACCGCTGTGTCTTTGTGAGACGCAGAAAAGGTGAACGGATGGATTCCACATGCCTGGTTCCCACTGTGAAGCATGGAGGAGGAGGAGGTGTGATGGTGTGGGGATGTTTTGCTGGTGACACTGTTGGGGATTTATTCAAAATTGAAGGCACACTGAACCAGCATGGCTACCACAGCATCCTGCAGCGACATGCCATCCCATCCGGTTTGCGTTTAGTTGGACGATCATTTATTTTTCAACAGGACAATGACCCCAAACACACCTCCAGGCTGTGTAAGGGCTATTTGACCAAGAAGGAGAGTGATGGAGTGCTGCGGCAGATGACCTGGCCTCCACAGTCACCGGACCTGAACCCAATCGAGATGGTTTGGGGTGAGCTGGACCGCAGAGTGAAGGCAAAGGGGCCAACAAGTGCTAAACACCTCTGGGAACTCCTTCAAGACTGTTGGAAAACCATTTCAGGTGACTACCTCTTGAAGCTCATGGAGAGAATGCCAAGAGTGTGCAAAGCAGTAATCAGAGCAAAGGGTGGCTATTTTGAAGAAACTAGAATATAAAACATGTTTTCAGTTATTTCACCTTTTTTTGTTAAGTACATAACCCCTCATGTGTTCATTCATAGTTTTGATGCCTTCAGTGAGAATCTACAATGTAAATAGTCATGAAAATAAAGAAAATGCATTGAATGAGAAGGTGTGTCCAAACTTTTGGCCTGTACTGTATATACATATATATATATATATACATTATATATACATTATATATATATATATATATATATATATATGTATATATATATATATGATATGATATGATATGATATATTCATTTATTTAAGTGTCATGCACTCAGGGTGCCCAGCCTGCATGGGCTTATAAGACACTCAGCAACAAACAGCCTTGCATAGTGTGTAAACAAATAAACAAAGAAAAAACAGAACAATATTACAACTCAGATCAAATATACAGTGTGTTTTTTCTCTTTTCCCAGGCTTTACAAATGAAGTTGGCTGTATGGAATGTTCCTTTTCTAAAACATAATTCAAGTTTTTTGTAATCATCCAAGTAAAAGAAGCCACTGTATAACAAGCTAATTTTCTCAAAAAGTACATGGTAAATTCATCGTACAGAGGACAAAAAACATAAAGTGAATCTCATTTTCAATCTGTTCTAAATCACAGAGCAGGCAAAGTCTCTGTTCCTCAGGTACACCGCTAAACCCGCCTGTCTCTATGGCCAGAGGCAAAGTACCTGAACGCAGCTGAGCACAGAGGGATCTTTGAATTTTGGATATATTTTGTTCAACATATTTTTCTACTGCATATATATTTTTTATAAGACAGTAAGTTCTTAATTTGGGCTTATTCCATATTTCTACCAACCATTTTTCTTTATGTTGTTGGAAGAATATGTTTATAATTTCTTGAATATTGCAGCGTAATACATTGTGAAATATAAATGACACATCACAAATGGAAAATAAAGATTTCACCTCACTGGCCCAAGGAGATACTTTTGATGTTTCCCAACTGAAAATCTTTCTGGTCAGCCTATGTTCAGGCATATTTACCAATCTGTTCCATAAACGAAGCATTTCACATTTATGCCTGACATTTGGCGGTTCCCACCCCATGTCTCCTCAAATGGCTGCTACTGATGTACGTTTATGGACTCTCAAAAAGGAGTGAATAGCCCAATACTGAACTGTGTTAGATTTGGCCTATTCATTTAAACCCCAGACCCCAGCTGAATAGTCTGAGACAGGACATACACAAGACTTGTACAACTGGGTAAATGACTTGAAACCTAGGTCTCTACAGTTTTTAACTTTGCTCAGTACAGAGCCCAAAGCTCTGCCAGCTGAGTCTGACAGAGTGCCTATAGCTGGTTTGAAGGTCAGGTGTTCATCTAATGTCAGTCCAAGATATTAATACTGACTGGCATAGGTCAATGTTTTTGATCCAAATTTAAATGCAAATGAACTCCTCTGTACAGCCTGTTTTCTAAAATGTACAATTTGCGTATGAGATTGTGACATACATATATGATACAGGATAATCTAGGCGAAGTCAAGGAGAAGATGGGTGAAATTATTTATTCCTCTTGGAATGTTAAAGGAATTAATGAACCAGTCAAAAGGGGTAAGGTGCTGGCACATTTAAAATCTCTTAAATCTGGAATTATATTTTTGCAAGAAAAGCATCTAAAAAGAGACTCTCATTTCAGACTCAGATGTAGATGTTTAAGTCAAGTTTTCCATTCTTCCTTCCCATTTAAGACCAGAGGGGTAGCCATGATGATTCGCAAAGGAATTCCTTTTAGGCACCAATCCACCGTCGCTGATAAGGAGGGGAGGTATGTCTTAGTGATGGGAGAATTACATTCTTGGTCTTTGACACTTTTAAATATTTACGGGCCAAATAAGGATGACCCTGAGTTTTTCAGGAAGGTACTAGGGCTGATACCAGATATATCGAATTCTAACTTGATTGTTGGGGGGAATTTTAATTCTGCATTAGACCAATATCTGGATGGATCATCTGCACGAAGCATAGCACCCTCCAATACAAGCAAGCTTCTGAATACATATATTAAAAATATGAATCTGTGTGATTTATGGAGGATTGAGAATCCAACGGGGAGGGAGTACTCTTTTCATTCCCATGTTCATAATGTCTACACTAGAATAGACTATTTTCTGACTGATGGAAAAATGCTGCCATATTCTGGTAATGCCAAGTACCATAATATTATTACATCAGATCACTGTCCAGTTACATTTTCCCTGAGACTATGTGACACACCTCAGCAACAAGGAAGTTGGAGGTTTAACCCACAACTCCTCAGTGATTCTGTGTTTTGTGAATACCTTAAACAGCATATTATTACATTTTTGGACACAAACAATACACCTGAAACTGAACCCACATTACTGTGGGAGACATTAAAGGCGTACTTAAGAGGATGTATTATTTCATTCCAGGCCTCCAAGAGTAAATGTAGCAAAGTGGAACAATTAAAATTGGAAGATCAATTACAAAAGCTTGATGCAGAAAATGCACAATGCCATTCTACTGAGAAATATAATCAGATATTAATACTTAAATACACACTTGATAAAATACTCTCTGCAAGAATTAGCAAAGCCTTTATGTTAATGAAGCAGAAATCTTTTGAGTTCGGTGATAAACCACATAAGCTGCTTGCAAGACAACTACGCAAATTGAAGAGTGAGCGTACAATCTTTACAATTAAATCAGATAATGGAGAGTCCTTAAAGTTACAATGTGTAATTTACGTGGTTGTTTATTAGCAAATATCAACTATTGCTTTCATAAATATATATTTGCTAAAGTGTAATGCAATTCACATACAAATGGAAGCTTTCTCATAGGCTTAGAATGATTTCTCTATATATACACAGGCAGGGCGCGGTCTGCTGGAGGCTGCCTTCTTGCGTCGCCAATACAGTGGCCAAAAGCGATATATGCACTTCGCCTTTCGCGTTTACCTAGAACTTGCCGTCACTGGAGCCAGAGAAGGTGAAGCTCAATCCAGGGCGCTTCTGCGTGAACCTGCTTTGTACTTTTATGATTCTGTCGCACTTTAAATGGAGGACCACACATATGTTTTGCCCCGTAAGAGGGAAACCACGCCACCAAATAAAAGAAAGAGATCAGATAAGCGAGGACGGGACAAAATGCGAGTGAATATTGGCGTTGCTTATTCCAGGTGGAAAGAACTCCTGTGGAAGAACACTCTGGAAACGCATATATTATAATCGTACCAACCTATATTTGCCGCACTGTGCTGTGACTATCACATAAAACGTGTTATTTTAGCATTACTGTGCTAATGTTTGCTCGTGTTACCAAAACAATTAGAGATAAAACACTCCTAACATAACGTTATATCTCACAGATAACCTATATATCACTGGTAAGCTATAACATATTGTAGCGCCCACCAGGACGTGTGGAAAGGATAACGCAGTTATTCGGCAAACCACCGTTTATTACTGAACAGTACAGGTTACTGTTGGCCGTACCCACGCCAAAACAACCAACAAACAAGAACTCAGCTGTAACTCCAACTGTGCACTGCTGCTCTCTCCTCCAGCTTGCTCATACACACACCAGCAGCGCACTCACACAGCCCTCATCCCCGTCACACTCCCACCGCGCCCCCATACCTATATCCCAAACATGCCATTAACTCACAGAACACTGACATTATGACAGAACATTTACTGCAGGGTCGCTACAATATCGTAACATGGTTTAGTTTCCTAAATAAATATTCACCTCATCGCTAGATAGGCCTACTCCTGAAAAACTTGAAAAACTCGTGGATGATGCCATCTCTGTCTGCGCAAGGCTTTCTGTCCTACGAGGCCACCGTCACTTACCCGACGGGAGGGGTGAGCGAGTGAGTGAGAGTGAGCCCTGCAATCTAGAATTTGACCGCTGATGTCACTGTTACTCAGCATTTTTACACATTGAGGCTTTAACCTCCCATAAGGGTATAAATGAAAGATTTCAGCAGTTTTATGAGCAGTTATATACGTCACAAATGAGGGCAACAGCATGGGGATATGAAGTCATTCCTGGATAAGTGCAAACTCCCAACTTTAAACCAAGCTGACTGTGATTATTTGAGAGCCGAGATTACAAGTGGGGAAATAACAGAAACAATTAAATCTTTGAAAAACGGCAAAACCCCAGGGCCCGATGGATGGTAAGAAATTTAGTGATCTACTGGTTCCCTTTTTAAATAAAATGTAAGGGCAAGCATTTGATAATGGAGAGCTTCCACATACATTGAATGAAGCAATTATTACTGTAATTCCAAAAAAGGGCAAAGATCTGGAAGAAGTGGGATCCTATAGACCCATTTCTTTGCTAAATACAGATCAAAAAATTCTCACAAAAACTTTAGCTTAAAGGCTTAGCCTGTTGATAAGGAAACTAGTACATCCAGATCAGACAGGATTTATTCCTAAAAGACATTCTTTCTTTAATTTGCGGTGCTTATTTAATGTTATGCACTCCCCAAGACATCCTAAAGAGGATCTTGTGGTATTATCCTCAGATGCTGAAAAGGCCTTTGACCAGCTTGAGTGGCCTTACCTGTGTGCGGTCCTTGAAAAATTTTAAATTGGTGATAAATTTATTGCTTGGATAAAAACACTATATAACAGTCCCTATGCCAAAATATTGACTAATCAGACACTCTCCCCCAACTTTAAATTGTGTCGGGGAACTAGGCAGGTCTGTACTTTAAGCCCCGTGCTCTTCGCATTAGCAATAGAGCCTCTCACTGAGAGCATTAGGTCACACCTACAAATTCATGAATATAATACAACGTATACTATTAATAAAATCTCCCTTTATGCGGACGATATTATTCTTTTTGTATCAAAGCAGCATATATCGTGTCTCTGTCTCTGATTGACTTCTTTGGGACCTTTGCTGGCTACAAAGTAAACTGGGAGAAGAGCAAGCTCATGCCAATTCATATTAGGGATCAGGAATGGCTTCACCAACTCCTCTTTAGGGTAACCAAAGAAAGGTTTACATATGTAGGCATAGTTATTACTAAAAATTATAATTCAATATTTAAGGCTGACTTCGATCCTCTGATAGATAAACTCCAGAATTATATTCAATTCTGGAGGATTCTACCAATTTCTTTATTAGGCAGAACAAATGCCATTAAGATGATATTTCTTCCACAATTGTTATCTCTCGTTCAGAACATACCTGTGTTTATTCCAAAAATATTTTTCAAACGTTTAGACTCCATTATTCCTTCATTTGTCTGGGACTATAAAGTGCAGAGAATAGGGAAAGCTCATCTTTGTAAATCTAAGATGAGTGGAGGACTAGCTTTGCCAAATTTCACATACTATTACTGGGCCACCAATATCCGCTCCACTTCCTACTGGCTGGATGATACAGCAGTACTACCTGCTGGATTGGAGATGGAGCGAGAGGACTGCTTACCTTTCAGTGCTGGAGCAGTCATTTTATCACCTGTACCACTAAATTAAGTAAATTACAGTAACAATCCAATTATTAGCAATACCATATGCATCTGGAAACAAACTGTTAAACATTTTAAATTAAGAACAATGTCCTTTTTACTACCCATAGCAGCAAATCCCTCTTTTAATCATTCCAACTCAGATAGCGCCTTTCTGACATGGAAGGATAGGGGAATTCTTAACGTTGGAGATCTATACCTGGAAGAGACATTTGCATCCTTCCCACAACTTCAAAACAACATATTCCCTTCCACAACATAACTGGTTTAAATATCTCCAGGCTAGGAATTATGTGAGAACTCATCTGCCTGGCTATGAGAGTGCAGGACCAGATACTAGATGACTGTCTAAAACATCGCACAGGGTCTGACAATGTAATTTCTTGCCTGTATGATACACTGCAGAATATGGCCCCAATTACGACTAACATTATTAAAACAAAGTGGTAAGTAGAATTGGGTGTACAGTTATCAGAGTCCATTTGGGATGAGAGTCTGAAATATATACATACATGTTCAATTAACGCACGATATTGTTTAATGCAGTTTAAGATATTGCATAGATTGCATTATTCAAAGACAAAATTACACAGAATATTCCCAGAAATCTCATCCCAGTGTGATAAATGTCATTCAGCAGAAGCAACCTTACTACATAGCTACACCTTATGTCCCAACTCCCAAGACAGCTACTTTGTTTCTGTCTTGTTCATTTTTTTTTTTTGTTCCTCACTATATACTTTGGAAGGCGAAGATTACTGAATGGAATGTATAAATTGATAAATGGTTCCCTTCACAGACATGGCATATTGTGAGGCTAATTATTACTATTATTTTTTTTTTTAGTTTTGTCTTTGTTTTTTGTTTTTTTTTTTGTCTTTGCTCTTTCACAGAAAAAGAAAAAGTAAATGTATGTATCTGGTTGCCATATGCAATGATGATGCCTCAATAAAAATATTTAAACACAATTTGTTGTTTTCTCCTGATTTATCATGTCTCCATTTCCAACACCAATCTGAAACACAATTTAACATATTGTGCAGTTCTTGTTTGCAGCTAATAAAACAATATCATCAGCATAGAAAAATGCCCACAGTCATATCAATTTTAATAGATTTTTTGATTTGAATAGCCAGATCGTTAACATAAATTGAAAACAACGTTGGGGACAATACGTCACCTTGTTTCACACCGAATGGTGTGGAAAACCAACCTGTTCTGAAGTCATTTAACTGCACACAAGCAGCAGGTGCTCGATAAAGAAACTTAATTGCTGTATAAAGTTTACCATTTATTCCTGATTTTATGAGCCTGTACTCCCAACAGTTCTCTACTGACCCAGTCAAATGCCTTCTGAAAATCAATGAAACATGCAAATGTTGGACTGTTTTCTTGAAGTCTTGCTCTGATAATAGAAGTGACCGAGTACATGTGTTCTATAAAGGCCCTTTGTTTCCAGAAACCAATTTGCTCATCTACTAGCCATCCTGACCTTTCTAAATGACCAACTAATCTATCGTTTAGTAGAGCAGAATATACAGTAGTTTATAAACATCAATAATAAGGCTTTTACCTCTGTAGCTAAGTGGTGATTTGGGGTCATTTCTAGATGACTTAGGTTTAGGCTTTATGATAGATTTATACCACTGAACAGGAATGATGCAATGATCAAAACAAAACTGAAATAACTCTAACAGAATTCTAAACAATCTTGGAGACTTCAGGACTTCATAAGAAATCTCATCTATTCCGGCTGGTTTCTTTAATTTGGTCTTATCAACGACTGTTTTAACCTCCTCTGTAGTAAAGTTTGCATTCAGATATAAATTACAACCAAAAAAGTCCTTGTTCATTTCATCCTCCAACATTGGCTTTGTGTCCTTAAGAAAATTATCATGGAAGGATGAATGATTACTACCAGAGTCCTTTTCCCATTTCTCTAGTACCACATTGATGTCAGAGCTATACTCGCCAGTTTCTGATTCTACCTCCATGGGTATTTCCATTTTCCTACTAGGGCCCAATTTACTGATTTCATCCCAAAATTTCTGAGGGCAATGTGTGTGTAACCGTTCAATATATAATGAGTGGCCACGATAAAATTTACGTTTAACCTTCTGTAGTGTTTTATCGAAGTTAGCCTGGCAATTATTGAATTGTTTTTTAACTCAGCTCTCTTGTTTTTGACTTCACGTTTAAGATAGCTCTTTTCAACTGCTCTTAGGATATCCCAAAGGTTTTGTAAATCCTGATTCCAATAGGGCTTACATGTTCTTTTAAACCCTTTCTGGGATGGCCGACTAAACCCATTTCTACCACCCTTATTTAACTCATTATATAAACAGTCACAAAAACGTCATACCAGAAATCCACCTCATCTTGATTCCTTTTATGCGACATTGAGCAATGAGCTCCTCTAAAATGTTATTAGATGAACTAGATGCCAGAAAAGATTTAGGTATCTGTCTTGTTAATTTTAATTTAATTTTAATTTTATATACTTCATTAAATTCAATTTTTTCACTCTGTTGTCAATTACACACAGGTCCAAACAGGACCTATACATACACTAAGTGGAGAGATGTCAGAGTGGGGCTGCCCATGACAGGCGCTCCGAGCAGTTGGGGGCGTTCAGTGCCTTGCTCAAGGGCACTTCGGCAGTGTACAGGAGGTAAACTGTCACCTCTCCAGCTACCAGTCCGCGCTCCATATTTCGGTCCGGACGGGGACTTGCTACTGCCAGCCAGTCTGACCATTACCTGTTGTTGGTTAGGGCCCTCATTGTTAGTAAAAAGTGGTCCAGCATGAAATAATAGCACCAGCAGGGAGTGGTCAGGTATCCTGCATCTATCCCCAATTATTAATAAATGAATAATAAATAATAACAATAATAATAAATTTATTCATAGAGCACTATACATCAAAGTGCTGTACAGGTGAATTATATATATATACACACACACACACACACACATATAATGCTATATATATACAGTACAGGCCAAAAGTTTGGACACACCTTCTCATTCAATGCGTTTTCTTTATTTTCATGACTATTTACATTGTAGATTCTCACTGAAGGCATCAAAACTATGAATGAATACATGTGGAGTTATGTACTTAACAAAAAAAGGTGAAATAACTGAAAACATGTTTTATATTCTAGTTTCTTCAAAATAGCCACCCTTTGCTCTGATTACTGCTTTGCACACTCTTGGCATTCTCTCCATGAGCTTCAAGAGGTAGTCACCTGAAATGGTTTCCACTTCACAGGTGTGCCTTATCAGGGTTAATTAGTGGAATTTCTTGCTTTATCAATGGGGTTGGGACCATCAGTTGTGTTGTGCAGAAGTCAGGTTAATACACAGCTGACAGCCCTATTGGACAACTGTTAAAATTCATATTATGGCAAGAACCAATCAGCTAACTAAAGAAAAACGAGTGGCCATCATTACTTTAAGAAATGAAGATCAGTCAGTCCGGAAAATTGCAAAAACTTTAAATGTGTCCCCAAGTGGAGTCGCAAAAACCATCAAGTGCTACAACGAAAGTGGCACACATGAGGACCGACCCAGGAAAGGAAGACCAAGAGTCACCTCTGCTTCTGAGGATAAGTTCATCCGAGTCACCAGCCTCAGAAATCGCAAGTTAACAGCAGCTCAGATCAGAGACCAGATGAATGCCACACAGAGTTCTAGCAGCAGACCCATCTCTACAACAACTGTTAAGAGGAGACTGCACGAATCAGGCCTTCATGGTCAAATAGCTGCTAGGAAACCACTGCTAAGGAGAGGCAACAAGCAGAAGAGATTTGTTTGGGCCAAGAAACACAAGGAATGGACATTAGACCAGTGGAAATCTGTGCTTTGGTCTGATGAGTCCAAATTTGAGATCTTTGCTTCCAACTGCCGTGTCTTTGTGAGACGCAGAAAAGGTGAACGGATGGATTCCACATGCCTGGTTCCCACTGTGAAGCATGGAGGAGGAGGTGTGATGGTGTGGGGGTGTTTTGCTGGTGACACTGTTGGGGATTTATTCAAAATTGAAGGCACACTGAACCAGCATGGCTACCACAGCATCCTGCAGCAACATGCCATCCCATCCGGTTTGCGTTTAGTTGGACGATCATTTATTTTTCAACAGGACAATGACCCCAAACACACCTCCAGGCTGTGTAAGGGCTATTTGACCAAGAAGGAGAGTGATGGAGTGCTGCGGCAGATGACCTGGCCTCCACAGTCACCGGACCTGAACCCAATCGAGATGGTTTGGGGTGAGCTGGACCGCAGAGTGAAGGCAAAGGGGCCAACAAGTGCTAAACACCTCTGGGAACTCCTTCAAGACTGTTGGAAAACCATTTCAGGTGACTACCTCTTGAAGCTCATGGAGAGAATGCCAAGAGTGTGCAAAGCAGTAATCAGAGCAAAGGGTGGCTATTTTGAAGAAACTAGAATATAAAACATGTTTTCAGTTATTTCACCTTTTTTTGTTAAGTACATAACCCCTCATGTGTTCATTCATAGTTTTGATGCCTTCAGTGAGAATCTACAATGTAAATAGTCATGAAAATAAAGAAAACGCATTGAATGAGAAGGTGTGTCCAAACTTTTGGCCTGTACTGTATATATATGTATATAAAACTCTCTCTATATATATAGAACACATAAATCTATTCCATTAGACCCCAATATTATATATGGCAAAATATAGCACCATAATCAATAGCTTGGATCTCCCCTCCTCAACCTCAGAGTTAATTAACATTTCTTCTTCTAAAAAAAAAACTAAAAAAAAAAAAAAAAACCTTCTATCTAAAATATATAGGCTCATAACCAAATCAGACACAACACTATCAATACCAATAATAAAATGAGAACAAGATCTATCAGTCTCTCCTAGTGCTGCATGGTATACCGGTACTAAAATAGTACCGCGGTACTAGAGTATTCCAAACGGTACTATACTGCATTTGGAAAATACCGGTACTTTTTAAATTGATTCAATTCATTAATTTATTTAATTAATTTATGTACACAAACGCCTTCCTTGTTCCTACTGGAGCACAGATTGCGCAAGTGGTGTGTATGACAACACCTGCATCAACATTCGCAGCTGGCACACGTGGAAAAAAAGAAAAGAGAAAGTCTGCCTCGCAAAGGGAGACATCACAAGACAACACCAACTTGGTGAAACATTTGAGCAACCAAACCATGACGTCCGTACCGAGGTACTTACCGAACCATGATTTTTTTTGGTACCGTTACACCCTTACTATTTATTGTTCTAAAGGTTTGTATCCAAAAGGACTTTTCCTTTGGAAAAAGTACCGAAAAGTATCGAAATTCATATTGGTATCAGTACCGAAACAAAGATTTTGGTATCGTGACAACACTAGTCTCTCCTGATGCCAGCTTCTGGATTCACATTTGCAAAAACATCTACTTCATGACAAAAATGCCAACTTACAACTCACACAATATAGGACACTTCACTGAACTCACCTCACTGGGCAAAAAATGTTTAAAATGGGGCTCTCGCCGGAAATCTATTCACACTGCACTCAAAATAGCCCGGATAACTTAATTCATGCCACCTGGTATTGCAGACACATTCAACACTTCTGGAAAGAAATCACAAACACACTATCCCTGTTCTTGGGCTGCCACATGCCACTATCCCATTCACTCTTCATTCTGGGAGACATATCATCAATCAACCTGAAACAAACAAACAGCAGATTACTTCTCATAGCCCTAACTATCGCCAAGAAAACCATCTTCATGAACTGGAAATCAAGAAATACTACTCACATTGTTCACTGGAAAAACTTACTCATGGATCACATCCCAACAGAAACTGTATACACCTCCTCCCAAAATACAAACATAGACCCTGAACCCATCTAGCAATCCCTCATAGATTTCTTACAAATGTAATTACTTGATCATTCCTTTTTTTTCTTCCTAACTCATTTATCTATTTATGAATTAATTTATTTATGTATTTATTTATGTTTATGCCTCATTACAGTTATTATTTTGGAAATTGCTATAGCATTACTACTGTTATTTTTTTTTACTGTTATTACCTTTACCATCATTACTATTGCTATCATTGCTGTTATTTTTACTGTGATTATTATCTTTTTATTTTATTTTAATTATTTATTTTTTTGCCTGTCCACAAATTACATTCGGTTCAAATCTGTTTCATATACACATACATTCATAGGGGGGCTATTTTCTTCTTTCTTGCCTCTTCTTTTCTCTTTCCGCTTTAACATTACTCAAACCAATTAATCGACTATCAAAGTAACTGACTGCAGATTAAAGGTGTTGGGGGTGTGCCGCCTTATCTCTGGTGGCTGGGGGTACAATGGTGAGTTCTCCGGAGGAGGTTGGGGACAGGGGAATGAAGTCAGGGTCTACCATGCACTCCCCTCGCTGTAAACTCCTAAGACACAGACACCCTCCTTAGGTTCTGGGGCCAATGGGCCAGTCCCCTCCTATAAAAGGTCTGGGAGCAACCCACAGCTGGCCCAATCAGTTAAGCGGAGGAGAAGCATGAAAGAAAAAGAGAGGATGAGGAGAAGATAGAAAGGGAGAAAAAGAAGGGAGAATGAAGGAAAAAAGAATTTGGAAAAGGAGAAAAGCAAAAGCAAAGAAAAAAAAAAAACAACCTTGGTTGACCCTGACTTACCCATCCTCCTGACTAATCAGTCCTGTTGACCCGCTTCTGGGATTTCAGTTGTGCTTCACGCCCGCTGGTCTGGGTGGTGCTTACTCAGTTTCTTTTTATATAAAGAATGGTACACCTTTTGTCCACTATTATAATTACTATTATTTTACGTTTTTTCTTTCTTTTAATTTAATTACTTTTACAACAGTAGTACTTTCTATTATCATTACTGTTATTATTATCACACACACTCGCATGCACACTGTTATATGTGACAAAATTGACCCCCACTTGTGTTATTCATGTTGCTTTGTAATCTGTTTTTTGTTTCATATCCCGTTCTATGTTCTGTCTCATACCTGTATTGTTCTGTCCTTTGTCTTGCAATAAAAAAATAAATAACAAAAAAACCATATTGTAGTAGTATAATAACACAAGAAATTGGACCTCACACATCATGGCATCACTTTAACATTTCAAAATAAACAGTTTTGAAAACTGTAATGAACTCTTTCAAAATAAACTCGTTCAGCTGATAATAAAGGATCCACAAATCTACAAAAAAATTGTTCTAATGAGAATATTTGATTGCCTTAAATTTAATCCACATCAATTAAGAACTTTTGTATAATTGATTGAATGTTGACATCACTCATGAATCAATGTCACTGTCTCAGATTTTCTGTTTCTCTGTGTTTTACATCACAACAAATTGGATCTCTCTGTGGGGCAGATGGAGACATCTGAAGAGGTCAGCTCAGCGATTAGGAACATTTAACTGCATGTCTGTCTCTATGTGAGTTGTCTGACCTTAATCATGAGCAGCCTCTGCTTCTGCTCTCCGTAACACTGCAGGAAACAGTCCTCGGCTCTCTGCAGCCGACTCTTGCCGTCATCCAGACAGGACAGAGCCTCCAGAGCTTGGTAACACCACACGATGTCCAGCTGCAGCACAGCGAAGTTATCCACCGAGCTGAGCAGAGTGGAGCCGACCTTACTGCACACAGAAAAACATGTATCTTAACTCCACGCTCCTCATCTGCGCCAACATGTTTTTACAAGAGGCACTTTTACTTTGAAAGGTGCTCTCATCTTGTCTGACATGAGTCTAGCTTGGTACAAAAAAGATAGATAAACCAACAGAACTGTAGTCAATATTCAAACTGTAATAACTGCCATTATAATTCAAAATGGGATGGGGTGTCGGTGGTTTAGTGGATAGAGCAGGCGCCCCATGTACAAGGCTGTTGCCGCAGCGGCCCGGGTTTGATTACAACCTGTGGCCCTTTGCTGCATGATATCCCCTCTCTCTCTCTCTCTCTCTCTCTCTCTCTCTCTCTCTCTCTCTCTCTCTCTCTCTCTCTCTCTCTCTCTCTCTCTCTCTCTCTCTCTCTCTCTCTCTCTCTCTCTCTCTCTCTCCCTTCACCTTGAGCTTTCCTATCAATTAAAGGCAAAAATGCCCTAAAACATATCTTTAAAAGAAAAAAAATGTCAAGTCTATAAACTCAACATACTGCTTGGAGTAGTTTGCCTTGCGATCCAGCAGAGGGCCTTCTAAAAATGCATTATCAGCTTCACCTGCTGTACGCCCTCCTGTCCTCTCAGTGAACTCAGGTGACACTAAACTTATTCATGTTAAGTTAAATTTACTGGTCCACAATGGAAAATGTGGTTTAAGGTGGTCCAAGGAACATTTTGAGACAATAAAAAAAGATGGTTGCTCATTTATATTATTCCATCACTCAGTGAGTTTGGGATCAGAGCTGCGACACCATCAGAGATTCTGGGTTTATCCCATTATCCCACCTTGACTCCCCTATCCTCTATCTTCAATCACTTGACCTGGAAATCATTCGAGACTCACCATCTTAAGGCATGTCGCAGTTCATTTAATGCATTCTAAGGAGTCGAGGAGAGAGGAGGCTTTTAGTGGAGAGGACAACCTGATCTCACAGAAATACAGTACAGGCCAAAAGTTTGGACACACCTTCTCATTCAGTGCGTTTTCTTTATTTTCATGACTATTTACATTGTAGATTCTCACTGAAGGCATCAAAACTATGAATGAACACATGTGGAGTTATGTACTTAACAAAAAAAGGTGAAATAACTGAAAACATGTTTTATATTCTAGTTTCTTCAAAATAGCCACCCTTTGCTCTGATTACTGCTTTGCACACTCTTGGCATTCTCTCCATGAGCTTCAAGAGGTAGTCACCTGAAATGGTTTTCCAACAGTCTTGAAGGAGTTCCCAGAGGTGTTTAGCACTTGTTGGCCCCTTTGCCTTCACTCTGCGGTCCAGCTCACCCCAAACCATCTCGATTGGGTTCAGGTCCGGTGACTGTGGAGGCCAGGTCATCTGCCGCAGCACTCCATCACTCTCCTTCTTGGTCAAATAGCCCTTACACAGCCTGGAGGTGTGTTTGGGGTCATTGTCCTGTTGAAAAATAAATGATCGTCCAACTAAACGCAAACCGGATGGGATGGCATGTTGCTGCAGGATGCTGTGGTAGCCATGCTGGTTCAGTGTGCCTTCAATTTTGAATAAATCCCCAACAGTGTCACCAGCAAAACACCCCCACACCATCACACCTCCTCCTCCATGCTTCACAGTGGGAACCAGGCATGTGGAATCCATCCGTTCACCTTTTCTGCGTCTCACAAAGACATGGCGGTTGGAAGCAAAGATCTCAAATTTGGACTCATCAGACCAAAGCACAGATTTCCACTGGTCTAATGTCCATTCCTTGTGTTTCTTGGCCCAAACAAATCTCTTCTGCTTGTTGCCTCTCCTTAGCAGTGGTTTCCTAGCAGCTATTTGACCATGAAGGCCTGATTCGCGCAGTCTCCTCTTAACACTTGTTCTAGAGATGGGTCTGCTGCTAGAACTCTGTGTGGCATTCATCTGGTCTCTGATCTGAGCTGCTGTTAACTTGCGATTTCTGAGGCTGGTGACTCGGATGAACTTATCCTCAGAAGCAGAGGTGACTCTTGGTCTTCCTTTCCTGGGTCGGTCCTCATGTGTGCCTGTTTGGTTGTAGCGCTTGATGGTTTTTGCGACTCCACTTGGGGACACATTTAAAGTTTTTGCAATTTTCCGCACTGACTGATCTTCATTTCTTAAAGTAATGATGGCCACTCGTTTTTCTTTAGTTAGCTGATTGGTTCTTGCCATAATATGAATTTTAACAGTTGTCCAATAGGGCTGTCGGCTGTGTATTAACCTGACTTCTGCACAACACAACTGATGGTCCCAACCCCATTGATAAAGCAAGAAATTCCTCTAATTAACCCTGATAAGGCACACCTGTGAAGTGGAAACCATTTCAGGTGACTACCTCTTGAAGCTCATGGAGAGAATGCCAAGAGTGTGCAAAGCAGTAATCAGAGCAAAGGGTGGCTATTTTGAAGAAACTAGAATATAAAACATGTTTTCAGTTATTTCACCTTTTTTTGTTAAGTACATAACTCCACATGTGTTCATTCATAGTTTTGATGCCTTCAGTGAGAATCTACAATGTAAATAGTCATGAAAATAAAAAAAACGCATTGAATGAGAAGGTGTGTCCAAACTTTTGGCCTGTACTGTACGTGAAATGACCATGACCTCTTAACACCGCATTCCATGGTGGCAGCACGTAATGGGTTGAAATTACGTGCTGCCACCACGAAAACAATGCCAATGTAAAGTCAATTAGGATCCTCTCCCGTGGTGGACACACGGATTCCCTGATTCAATCATGTCACGTCAACCATGTTTTCCTCAATGATATCTTTAACATTCCTGTACACACACAAAAACGCGGAAGTGTCCTTGATAACTCAACAATATGACAGGTTAATGTCAAGGCCATAAAATAAAATAAATGTATTTTGCCAGCATTTGATAGCGTAGGGCTTTAAGAGCATTGTGCTGTGGGCGGATGGGGTGTGTTCCACTACTGTTTTGTAGCTGCCGTCTGCCGTCTGTGGGCTTCATTCCATATCAGATTGCCATCCGTCTGCCGTAACTGAATCCAAACGCCACTAATAAATAAATAAATAAGAAGATAAAAATAAGGCTGAGCACGGAAGAACCAGAGAGGAAACACCATCACATGGAGCCCCTGGCAACCCGTCCACCCTCCACTCCACCAGAGAGCGGACCCCAAGCCAACGCCACAGAACCAGCGGCTACCCCGCTGGTTATACCTCCGACCATGGCAGCTGTCACACAAACCGCTGCTGAAAATTATACATTTTTATACAGGTAGGCTATATACATATTGCAAAACTCTGTAGAAGTACACCAAAGCATATTTTCGTTTCCAAATATTTATTTGAAAACGAAACCATTCATACGGTCAATATAAAACATTTTGTTAGTAATAAAAAACAAATGTAATCTCAATGTGACCACGCCAGCCGGCGGGACTGTGGCTGAACCACTTCCAATGTTCATTCATTCATTCATTCATTCATTCATTCGCGTGTTCAATGTGTGTGTGTGTGTGTGTGTGTGTGTGTGTGTGTGTGTGTGTGTGTGTGTCAGAGAGGAGTATCAATTAAAAAAAAGTAATTATTTTGGTGTTTATTTCTTTTATTCTTCTGTTTTTTTAATTAAAATGCGTAATATAGCCAACAGTATTATAGACCAAATGTTAATCTAATTATTATTGTAGAATGTATTTAGCAAATCACCACTCTCAACTGGAGACAGCAGCAGCAAAAAAAAAAAAAAAAAAAGGCATTATAAAAAGCCGACAAATAGTGTTAATTAATTGACGTGAGACATCGAAGAGGTTGTCTCCTATAGTCTGTAATTTTTTATTTTTTTTTTTTTATCATAACTTCTCAGAAATTACTCAAAAGTAGAACATGCTAAAAGTAAATACAATAATAGGCTAAATAGTATCTAAGCAATAATAAAGTGTCTAAACAATAATAAATATTATCTAAGTTATCTATTAGGCTGCCATTCCACTCTGTATTGTAATAGATTTTAAAATTTCAATATAATTTTGATACTATTTTTGCTTATTTCATTATTGTTATTATTGGTTTTACTTTTTAGTAGTATTGTATTGTCTGAGGATGACTCATTTTAGTAACTATCTACAGTAAAAAAGATAAAAAAAAAAAAAAAAACAAGCAAAGAAACAAACAAAACTCATTTTATACACTGGGCCTTCAAAGTGCTCTCTGAAACTACACCTGGCATGGCTTGTGTCCAAAAAATGAAAAAAACTTGAAAATGAAATGAACTAAACTTTGTCGTAGAGCTAAACCAAATACATCATTGGAAAGGTCTCAACCTGGAGAGTAACATATGTCAGTATGAAGATTCTACATGGCTCCTGCTTTCAGCCATTGACCTTTGAACCTTGACCTCAGTGCATGTTTGAGGGCTTATAACTCAGCAACAAAAGGGTACAGACATGGGACCAACTGTTATAGAGAGCTCTTGACCTCAGCTATCATGTGAGTGTAGTCAACAACTGGGGGTGCTGTCAGATATGGATAAAATATGGATAAAATTAATTTTCACCCATTTAGAAATTAGATATTTAAAATCTGATTTCACAAATGTGTTTACCATCCCCTTAAAGTCCACACTGTACTCTCAATTCAGTATTTACAACTTCCAAATCTGGGAAAAACACTTAGATTTTTAAAAAAACTACAATTCCCTGGGACCACGCCATGCAGTTTGATACATATCAGCAACATAGTTTTAGTTCTTCTGATTTGTAAAGTAGGGTTCTAAATAGGGTTGTAAAAAGATATATCTACGGAATATATCTAATATCAAGTAAAGCCGAACTAGTTATTATACTCCACCTAGATGAACTATGGTAAGAAAACGTAAAGATGTCGGCTAATTTTCAATATTTTAGCTAATACACTAGAAACGGCGTTTTTGGGACAGTAGGTTTGTTTGCGGCTTGCTGTAAAATAGGGTCATAAAAAGATAGATCTACTGAATAAATCTAATATCTAGTAAAGCCGAAGTAGTTATTACACTGCACCTAGATGAACTATGTTAAGAAAAAAAGCAAGGATGTTGGCTAATCGTAGTTATTTTAGATAGTACTCTAAAAACTGCGTTTTTGGGACGGTAGGTTTTTTGCAGCTTGTTGTAAAACAGGGTCGTAAAAAGATAGATCTGCTGAATATATCAAATGTCTAGTAAAGTTGAACTAGTAATGACACTGCACCTAGATGAAATATGTTAAGAAAAAGTAGGCATGATGGTTCATTTCAGATATTTTAGCAAGTTCTCTAGAAACGGCGTTTTTGGGATTGAATATTTGAATAGGCTATAACAAATATCTAGAACAGCCAAACTATCACGTTATTATCATTATTATTATTACTGGTGGGAAATTATAACAGAGGAATATATTTGCCGTTTTAATATCAAGAACACTTCCGCATTTTGTGTGTATACAGGAATGTTAAAGATATCATTGAGGAAAACGAGGTTGACGTGACGTAACTGAATCAGGGAATCTGTGTGTCCACCACGGGAGAGAACTCTAATTGACTTTACATTGGCATTGTTTTCGTGGTGGCAGCACGTAATTTCAACCCATTACATGCTGCCACCACGGAATGTGGTGTTAAGAGGTCGTGGTCATTTCACGTATTTCTGTGAGATCAGGTTGGGAGAGGGAAGTGAGAATATACAAGTGCAGCCTTCACAGAAGTCTTTCAACCATCGACACACCCCTTGGATATTAGTTACTGACTGGACAGCACAGTACTGATCGGACTGATCTGGTACATCAGTGAAGTTTCATACCAGAGTGAAAACAGCTACGAGATTAAACTCAAGTTTGTCACTTATAAGTTTTATATCTTATTTGTTTTCTGTTTCACCATCAAGTTAAAAAACTTGAACAGGACAAGGACCACAAACTACATTCTTTATTTATTAGAAAGATTTTTCCCCTCACGATCTGTTATTTCTGTCATCAACTTAATAATGGATATAATAATGGATACAATCAAAGTCTGAGAGAGCGTGTCTGCCTGCAAGAAACATTTTTACATCTGTGATTGTCATTTCCAGTCAGTCAAACGTGAGGCTGACCACACGAGTATCAGGTTGATGAGTTACAGAATTTAATTTTTCTCTGAAACATAATGTTTGTGCAGACACAAAGTCCATTTAAAGTTTCTATAGCTGCTAATAAAACCTATAAAGCCTCCTGATAGTTGATCCATGTGTAATCAGCTGCCACCATCATCAGAAACAGACGTCACTTCAGGTTACGCTTCAGAGGAAACAATATCTCATTTCTCTAAAGCAGTGGTTCTCAAATGGTGTACTGTGTGTTTAACTTAAAAAACCTCCACGGGGAACCTATCTGTTGCTATACGCATGTGGGAATTATAAGTGTGTGACACATTAAAAGCCCTGATTGACAGCCAGTGTGACGGATGATAACATTTAAAAGAAGAAAGCCGTGAATGGGACAATGGATCGCTTTATTGTACTGAGAAAATGACAACAAAGCTCCAGTAAAGATGACCTACCACCAAAAGAAAACTGTCAGTAGACAGTATCATGAAAGCTACCTGTCTTATTTTTTCTTATTTTTATTGTCTTATGCCGTGGTAGAAGTGGTAACACACATTATAGATGCTATTGTGCACAGATATAAATACAGGTGCGTCTGAGATTTTGGCTTACCCTTTGGTGTGTCTTGGGCACTAAAAGTTTGAAAACCACTGCTCTAAAAGCATATTTCCTTGTTTCTTCTCTCCTTGCATCTCTCCCGTGTCTTACAAAGGTGGAGCTATGACCCACAGGATTCCCAAAAAAACAGTGACAAGGCCAAAATGATTACAAAGGGGGTTTGTGCTTCTATACTATATTCTGTAAAAATAAATAAATAAACAAGTAAAAATATTAAAGGATTGGATGGAGGAAATCTTTAATGCATTGGAGACCAATTAAATTGTAAAGCATATACACTAGATTGAAATTAATAACTTTAAAGAAGGTAAAGTGTGCACTGTACAGCTGTGTTATATAGGAAAATAGAAGTATCAGATCGGGACTCAGTATCAGAAGATACTCCACATTAGATGGTTCAGATCAGGGTTAAAAAAAAAAAAAAAAAAAAAAAAAAAAAGAGAGCTGTTTTAGCTGGTATGTTAGAAGTTAGTTCAGCATTACGCTATACTGAATAGTTAATAAAATATGCAGTTCTGATATATATTAATACAACTTTCTTTGCATGTCATTTCAAATCTGTTCAACCTTGATTTTTGGAAGAAGTAACAGCCCTAATCACAACTGTAAATTACATATAATGTGTTATTCTTTATTCTTATAGACTGAATCACTGTGACATCGCCCTGCAAACAACAATCACTTCCTGGCAGTCAACTGACGATTGATTTGAATTTCAGAGATATACAAAATCTGCAACTCGTTTATTTCTATTGTCATTTTCAGCTGTAAGTGCAACATTTAAAAATATAAAGTTAAACATATCTGACATTTCTGCTACGCTTATTTTATGTTCATGTATCATCTCTGATAAACCAAATCTACCTGCATGGAAGCTAAACAATGTACTGCTGTAGATGGGGACGCAGTAAAATATATTTTAGCAACATAAAAAAATCAACAGTGTTTAAGTGTACCCTATATTTGGAATATTTCCTCCGCTTTATTTTACACATTACCTGATGGAGGCAGCAGTAAACCAGCAACTCAGTGTTCTGCTAAGTAAAATGACTGGTATTTGTCAGTGGAGTCTGGTGGCTTTAGAAAAGGCTATCTGACAGCAAGGTAACACCGTGAAAATATTCTAAATATAATGTACCATTTGAGGCAGCATTTACTCAGTGCCATTTCATTTTTTGTTTGTGATGCTGGGTGTTTTCTACCTGCAAGTTATTGTAAACAAACACTGTGATTCAGTCCATTCCTGGTGTGAAGGTGTGATGTCAGAGTGTGATGACAGTACCTGAACAGCTGGTCAGCCTGCAGCAGGTGACACAGAGCGTTGTCAAACTGCTTCTTCTTCATCAGAGAGCGACCTTTCTCATGGAAACCCATGGCCAGGATCAGAGCCTGAACACACACACACACACACACACACACACACACACACACACACACACACACACAGTTACAGTTACAGTATACCCACCTATCAGCTAAAAAGTCACTGTAATATATAGGAGAGTATGCCCACTTCCTCATCAGAAACCTACCTATCTACCTAGTAGTACACCTACCTCATCAGTAACCACTCCACCACTGGTGTGAACATATGTGTAACATAAACAAACAGCTGATTGGTGCAAAAGAAAAAGAAGAGGTGATTCAAAAGGCTCCAGTCACAGTCTTGAACGTCATCATTTATTCAATCTGCCTCTGCTTTCATCCTCACAACTACTGTTCACATTGGCCCTCGTTTATCAATCTAAAAACCAGCACAGATCATGTGTGAATCCTGAAATGTTCTTACCTCGCCAATCATAGCTTAGGAATGATCAAGCATTGTGGCAGCTGAAAAAACTCGTTTAAATTTCCCAATATATTCTGGGTTTGGAGGCCTTGCCCCTAGAGTTTATGACATGGAGAGGTGTAATACAGCCAAGAAGAGAAAATTCTCTGAACTAGAAATGGAAATGCTGACATCTCAGATCCAATTTAACCAACTGGTTCTATTTATCATCCTGAAAAGTTTCATCAAAGGAGGTCTGAAAAACTCATTATGAAAAGAAATCACTGCTGCGGTCAACAGTGTTGCAGTGGAAAATCAAACTCCAGCTGAGGTTGGAATATATAATTAATAATCCATGGTATGTACAGAACTACAGCCTAGGTATATTAACACTACTGGCCTATATATTATATAATAGTGATATAGTTATACTTAGAGTGGCATGCAAGAGTTTGGGCACCCCTGGTCGAAATTTTGTTTACTGTGAGTAAAGTAAGTAGAAGATGACTTGGATTCCAAAAGGCATGCAGTTTAAGATGAAACATTTCTTTTTAATTTAGATTTTTTAGAGTTTCAAAATGACAAAAAAGGAAACTCAAAAGTTTGAGCACCCTGCATGGTCAGTGCTTAGCAGTGCCTCCTTTGGTAAGTATCACAGCTTCTGAACACTTTTTGTAACCAGCTAAGAGTCTTTCAGTTCTTGTCTGGGGAATTTTCACCCATTCTTCCTGCAAAAGGCTTCTAGTTGCATGCACTGCTCTTTTGAGGTCTACCCACAGATTGTTGACAATGTTTAGGTCGGGGGACTGTGAGAGCCATGGCAAAACTTTCAGCTTGAACCTCATGAGGTAGTGCAATATGGATTTTGAGGTGTGTTTAGGATCACTGTCCTGTTGTAGAAGCCATCCTCTCTTCATCTAAACCTTTTTACAGATGGTGTGATTTTTGCTTACATAATTTGCTGGAATTTAACTGAATCCATTCTTCACTTTATCGGTGATATGTTCCTGTGTTGAACAGTTGGACAGATGTTCTTTTGATGAATACTCAAACTTGCATACACAAGCTGAGACCTGACGTGTGATTTGGTCGTAGACTCCGCTCACGTCCACACTGATAAATGTCAAGCTTTTTGTGTAAATGACCATAACCCCCCCCACAGTTTTCTGTCGTATGTTCGTTTTGTATGAGGGCCAATATGACTGCAGATGGTTTGTACCTTCTTCAACTTATGGGGGATCTTAAGTGGGTTTCCGCTTTGGTCTCCAATCTCCAGGAAAGGCACGGTGTCTTCACTGCCATCTGACAGACACAGAGACATGATGACTCCTGACACATTAACATTGTTTGATCAGACAGACAGACAGACAGACAGACAGACAGACCTCTCTCTGACAGGATCTGGAAACATTTCTGGGTCCTCTGGATGCTCTCATTCTGGTTCTTCTTCTTCTCCTCCTCTTCTTCATTCAGCTGTTTCCACTCGGCGTCACTCACCTTCAGCACCATCATCTTACTATGGTTCTTCACACCCTGCTGGTCCAGATTCTGGTCTGCACATTAAACACACCGTCCAACCAAACTATCAATGTGGTTCTCATCTAACTGTGATATCAGATGAATCTGTGTGTGTGTGTGTGTGTGTGTGTGTGTGTGTGTGTGTGTGTGTGTGTGTGTCTGTGTGTGTGTCTGTGTGTCTGTGTGTGTGTGTTTGACCTGCAGGGCATCTGAACTCACCTACACACAAAGTTTTCCCATTGAGGATCAGTTTGATATATTTGAGGCCGTACTCCTCTCCAATCCTACAGCAGAGGAACAAACACACTTAACACATGATGAGTAACAACAATGCAAGTGATCTGTGTCTCACTACCTGTCCACCACCTCCTGAACCAGCACATCCAGTCTCGTCTTCAGCCGGTTCTTTGTCTTTGGATCCTGAAAAAAAAACACACACCTGTTATTACTTCCTGTTTTAGTCACAACTTCATCACATACACATACACCTCTTCACTTTATTTCCTGGCTGTTTGTGATAGAATATGGAAGAGGTTACAGTGTCTCCACCTTCCTGCAGTGTCTGGGCAGCAGCAGCTCAAGCGTGGCCACGTTTGTCTCTCTGAACATCTTGTTTCCTTTCCCTCTGTTCACTGCCTGCATTCTGATCGCCTCCAGAGCGCCTCCTACCTCCTGCACCGGCAGACACAGCAGAGGGGCGTAGCGCTCTGCCAGCTCCTGACAATAACAGCAAACACAGAAATATCATATATATTAGGGCTGGGCGATATGGCCTAAAAAAAAAAAAAAACTCAGATTTTTTCACAAAAAATCCGATTCACGATTTAAATCATTTTTTCCCCCTCCTAGTTAAAAAAAATATATATATATTTGCGGCCTGGTAGCACATACCTGGGGTCCAAAGCTTTCAGCATGTGAATAAACCCCAGCTTTTCCACGGTAGCCTATATATGGGCACCATATCTCTTGCAATATACATGGCGACTGCATCTGTGATCGCTTTCCACCGGACCCCTTTCTTATCATACGGCAGTGTTTCCCCTACCATCATATTGGATCACAACAGAAGTCATTTAAGGTTACCTTTCCTATAGAACAGGGGCCTGTATCACGAAGCGAGATCAACCTTTCCTGGGTTACCCAGACCTATCCTGGGTTGACTAACCCTAACAATGGCAATCAGGATAATCGGTATCACGACGCTGGATATCAACTCTGTAACTCAACCCAGGGTTGCTTTATCAAGAGCCGTGAACGCGCACGCAGCGGACCAATCACAATCATGAGAGAAGCGCAGCATCACTGAGCGTCCTCACAGAAACATGCGTGGCAACGCATAACGGGATGAATAATGTTTAGTTTTAGTTTAGATTAGTTTATTTGCACATAATGTTAAAAACAGACAGTATAAAATTTACAAGATTAAAAAAAGAAAAGTGCCGGAGAGGTTAGAAGCCACTAAAAGCTTATCAAAGAAATTCCCCTGTCAAAACATCAATGAAATCACATAATAGAGAAGAAAAAAAAACGAGTAATGAAAGAAGAAATAGAGGAGGAGAGAGGGAAAAATCAAGACAAAACAAGGTAGCAAATAAAATGATGTGTAGGTTAAATTACTCATCACTGGTTCAAGTAGCTACAGTACCTGTACCTGTACATCTGACACTGATCACACCCTTGAATCCCATGAAATCAATGCTGCGCAGATGAATTGCGTGTATTATCGTCTAACATCATTGCGTCTGATAAATTGGTCTTCTTTGTCATAACGTTATATATGCTACAATAAAGCTTAAAGCTGATGCCACAATTAAATCATATCAACACCAAATTGATAGTCTGAATAAAATCATCCTGATATTGAGTTGTGTTAGAAATTAACAGCTGCGCAAAAATATACATAGTCTCCCTCTTTAAAAAACAAAAAGGAAAATCCCTCAAACACCATGAAGTGTAGACATGATAGGCTACTTTCCACATTTCCAGCAGCAAAGCTGTCAGTTAGGCCCATTATCTTTAACAGGTATCATTTCCTCCAACAAAACAAAATGTTGGCACTAATTAATGGTGCTATTAAGTGTCTGCAAATTATCAGTTTCTTTCTTATGAAGGGATGGGATGAAAGTTCGACTTCTTTCCACTCCTTTTTGAACAATCTTTTCATTGTCTGTTGTTGTTGCTTTCTTTTCTTTTTTATTGTTCAAATTAAACTTTCAAATCAAAATCAATCAAATTAATTAAACTTCCCGTCATGACTGGGCTGCATTTCTGTCAGCGGAGTCATTTTTTTCCGAACAGCTGATTGGCCAGTGGGTGGTGCTTTTTATAGGATCAGATTCAACCCTGAACTTACCCTGCTCCGGAGCAGGATAGCCGTTCAGAGTAAGTTACCATGGTGATCTACCCCGATAAGAACTGAACCAGCTTCGTGAGACCGAAAACCCAGGGTTAACCCTGAAGTTACCTCGCTAAGACATTAATCCTGCTTCGTGATACAGGCCCCAGGTCTATACCTTGTCCTTTTATTAAACAAACTAAATACCCTTATGTTACAGGCTGAACCTGATGTGTGTGGCTTGTGTGTGTGTGTGTGTGTGTGTGTGGAGCTGTGTATGTGTGTAGTTGATGTAGGAGGTATGAGACGTTAGTGCGCAGGGTGTGGTGTGTGACGTCAGACGGATGCGCCCCAGGAAGAAAGTGAAACATATGCAATGTTGTTTACATGGAGCAGCCACAGTGAAGAAGCCTACGCAGTTCTGCATGCTGTTTTTGAGTTATTTCCCTCCTATGTAAAAGTCAGACACTGATGAGAGAGGCCGTGCATCATCCCTGCAGTGCTGAAAATAAAGTGCCGTTCTTTAACGCAGACGAAGTCCCATTGTTTTTGTGCTGTTGCCACAACGAGCTAACACAAGCTGAAGGAGCTAATGGTCTTCGGAGGTCCCTTTACTACGGTTCGGGGGTCTGCCAGCTTGGTGTTGGTAACACTTATTTATCTTATTTACACAACGGCATGTCATTTCTGTCCCTACACGGTGCACGTCTAAAATCCTCCTCTGCTCTCTGTGTCGCGCACGGCGGACTTCGGCCCTGATGTGCGCGCGCGCCCACACACACACACACACACACACACACACACACACACACACACACAGGTGAGCACAGACACAGGCACAAGTGTGCACACAACAGCGCTGAAGAACTTGCTCCCTTTCTTGAGAACGAGTTCTTCAGCACTCGCTGCCATGTTGTTTGTGTATCAAGCGCGCGGGGGGAGGGGTGAGCCCACTCTGAACTACGGGAGCCCAGCGTGGAGCGGCGGTGGCGGATTTTAAATAGAAACTTGATCTTCATTAAAACAAATCAGCCTAAACTGCAAATTCGAATTAATCGATAAAATCGATTTATCGCCCAGCCCTATATATATGAGTAACTGCTAATACCCCTTTTCCACCAAATAAGCTCTGGTTCTTGAACCGGTTCCATTCCGGATTCTTGGAACCTTGGTACTATCTAGAGAACCAGTCCACCTTTCCACCACTTTTGAATGGAACCATTGTAATTAAGGATTTGTCATTGTTAGAATGACCGTTTCGCAGCTGGATATAACAGAACACTGAGATGACAAGTGGAGGCAGGTTGTTTATTGGAACCACAGTGGCAAACAAACACGGTAGGTGAACAGGGCATAAAGATCTGACCAGCAACGCAGACAGGTTGAAGCTGGCGCTTTTTATACTGTGTCACCACACTGCCATTCGGTCCCTTCCATGAACTGGTATTTACACATATTTTGTCTCCTTTGTATTTAACATATAGAATATAAATACTACCGCTGTCTACCGCTACTTACATCCCCAAAATACAAATAAACCTAATAACCATTATTAAACATGCACACTGATTTGTTAACACCCCCCTCTCCCATCCTGTCACTTGGTCCCGCCTGGAATGTTCATATTGGTGTTTGTAACTGCAGGGACCTCTTTTACCCGAACACCCTGGTCTTGCGCAAGCGCGCACACGAGTGCGGAGCACAGAGAAGCAGTCAGAGCTACAGGCTACAGTGAGGCTAAAAACAGAGTTCATATGACATTTTTCGAAACAACTTTTCGTCAACTTTTCGGCTTCAGGACACTTGGATCACTACGGATGGGCATGTTAGAGATATTTTGTGGTTTCAATTTTGTGTTCTTGGATGTTAGTCTGGGGCGCTGTCAGCCATTAGGTGTGCTAGCCGCTCCCCCCGCCGATCTCTGCAAGGGATGTGAGGACTCTAAAACTTCACCAGAGCCTCCCTCGGCATGAGGGTAAGTAGATAATGGCTGAATTTTCATTTTTGGGTGCACTATCCCTTTAAGTATCAGTGATGTAACCTGCGTCAGTGCTTTTTTGGTAACAGCTGTGGGAGATTCCCTTTGAAAAACATTGGATAGAACACAGATGGACCTGTCCTTTAAGTACGTTCTTATGCTAATACTTTTAGTTCTCAATGACAGACTTTTACTTGTAATAGATTATTTCTGCACTGTGGTTTCAGTACTTTTACTGTAGTAAAACATCAGAGTATTTGGTCCACCTGTGACTGACCTGCATGTGCTGCTGTCCTGGCTGGTTGTTGTCATCAGTGTACGGAGGGTTCCACAGCTGGATCTTCTCCTGCTTCAGCTGGTTTTTCAGCTTTGCCTCCATGTTCTGCTCCGCCATCACCTCTGAAAACAACGACAGAACAATCAGAGGAAGGAGGAGGAGGAGGAGGAGGAGGAGAAGACAAAGTGAAAGAAGTTGTGGGAGGAATTCCCCCCCTGGAGTTTTGTTTCCTCAGTTCAGTGACTCATTTCTGCTGGAGGAAACTGGAGCAGAGACAAACTCCAACCAACTCAGCTACACTGCTGACATTCTACTCATCAACTGAAGGCTGTGGTTCCCAACCTGAGGGTCAGGGCCCACCCAGGGATCAAGGGGTCAAAGGAGGAACCCTGCATCATGAGATGCTAAAAAAGCAGAAGTCGGTTAGTCAATCAACAAAAAATAGCCAACTATTTTGATCATTAATTAATCCTACAGTGATTTTTCACACAAAAATGGCAGACAAAATGCTGTTGCCTCTCAAATACGAAGATTCTGCTTTTCTCTGATTTATATTAAATTGACAATTAAAGACATCTCCTTGGACTTTGAGAAACCAGAATAGACATTATTACTATTTTTGACATTTTACAGACCAAACGATAATCAATTAATCTTGCAAATCCTGGTCAGGTTAATTGATGATTGCAGCCCTACTCACAAATATTGGTTTCAGAAAGTCCAGCATGGCTTAGTGCTCAAGTCAAAGATTTATAGTCGCACCCTAAAACCTTTTGGTTCTCTATTATTTCCGACTATTCTTAGTATGTTTTAAATCCAAATGTTGTAAAGGGATGTCATGAGAGTTTTCTTGTGTGTTTTACTGTAACTGTCTGTCATAGGACATCATTCATCACAAGCATCAGGCAATTAAGTGGTCTCAACAACATGTTGCTTGCTGATTAACTTTAGTTAGCTGTCAATACTAAACTGTAACATTATATGAAACAGAAAAGCGACGGTGGCTAACGTTACTGCACAGTGACGCCGGCTGACATTTAACTAGACATGTAATTAGAGAAATTATGGAGAATATTCGGCGCGGGTAACGCAGTTTGATCTAATTCTAATAACTGGGGTTAGCTAATAGCTAACATCTGGAGGAAGTAAAGTTGAGCTAATGTTAGCTGACGTTAAGATTTGGCAGCTGCTAGCTTCAAAGCTTGTCTCGCTGTGACAACTCTTTCAATACGCCACCAGACGCTGTTAAATCTGTTTTGCAGTTACCTTAATGTCAGAGGACTCGACGACAAAGAGCTCTGCAGTCCGAAATATCCGTTAAATCTCCGTTAAACCTCTGTTAACCGTCAACTTCTTCAGCACGATGATGTTGTTTTTGCTTTTTCGGAAGGAGGTGAAAGGCGTGGAGAGAGCTCACTCTGAGGACGTTTCAGAATCCAGTTCGCGTAACGTAAGGTAACGTGGCAAACAGCTCGGCGTCTATATGACAGCCGAGAGTCTTCTTAAATAGACGATCTTCGATCTTCTACGGCGCCGTATAAAGGCCAAAATCCTCATGTAGGCTGTTTTTTAAGTCAGGGAGAGACCAGACAAAGCAACCCATAGTAAAGTAAAATAAATTCAATAATATGAAAGAGAAAAAGGAAAATGAACGAAATTAAAATGAAATTACATGATATAAAGTAAGATAAAAGAATAAAATGAAATATATCAGAAAAAAATAAAATGTAACATTAATTAAATAACAAAGTCAAAAATATATCAAATAAACAAATGAATAAAATTAAGTAAAACAAAATTAAGTAATATTAATTAGAAAAACAAAAAATAAAATAAAATGTAACATTTATTTAATAACAAATGTAAATTCAAATAAAAAACAAATTAATAAGATGATAAACATGAAATAAAGTTGAAGATTAGCATGAAATAAAATAAAAGTTAAGTAAAATACATTCGAAAATTAAAATGAATAAAATGGATTCTAACACTGATTGAATAACAAAGTTAAATATACATAAAATAAATGAATAAAACAAAATAACATAAAAGTAAAGTTAAAAAATAAAACAGAAACAAATTAAATAATACATTTAAAAATCAAATTAAATTATGAAATTAAATCAAGAAAATGAACAAATAAAATAAAACACCATGAGATAGAAGTAAAATAATGTGGAAAAAAACAACAAAAATAAGAAAAAGTAAAATTAAATAAAATCAATTAAAAACGAATGAATAAAATAACATGAAATAAAGTTAAGTAAAATAAAAACTAAAGTGAAATAAAATACAATAAGGGATAATGAAACTTAGAGTCTTCATAAGAGAGCAGAAATTTATGTTCAGTACGAAATGAAATTCTGTTAATGTCTGACTGATCATTATTAATGTACATCTGATCATTTTAATGCAAAGTGTTCAACTACATAAACACATTTCTTCTCACGAAAGTCTTCCTTGGATATACAAATTTTTTTTAGATACAGGACATTCTTAAATTAAAAGGTATATAGATTATTGATCATCATAACCATGCACCATGCACACTGCTCAGGGTCTTTTCTGTCTTTTTACACCACACCTCTCAGGCAGTGGGCCTATTACCCACCATATCTTTAGTAATTTTTAGCAGATGGTTTGATATTGATCTGTTGTAGCTAAAGGTTTGGATCCAATTCAAGGCAAGGCAAATGCATTTACATAGCACATTTCATACCTGAAAGCACCCTGAAATGCTTTACAGATCACACAGGTAAACGCACAGGAAACAAATGATAAAAACAATAACAGCAATCTATCAGAAGCACATAGAATACAAACAAAGGCAAACACGCAAAAGCATACAGAGTAAAACATAGAATGAAAAACTGTGGGGAAAAAAGATAAAATTGATTTAAAAGAGAATTAATTAAAGACAATGGCGAAGAGATAAGTCTTTAGCTTGGATTTGAAAGTGCTCATCATTGTTTTCAGTCTTAGCACTTCTGGCAATTCGTTCCACAGCTGAGCAGCACAGGAACTAAAAAAAAGCTTCAACATGTTTCCTTTTTACTCTGGGAATGACCAGTATTCCAGAACCAGCTGACCAGCTGACCTGTGATGTGAGGTTCATACAGTGTCAGGAGAAGTATCATGGATTTATGATGATTTATGGGCAAACAATAGAATTATGAAGTTGATTCTGTAATAGACTGATAGCTAATGCAGTGATCAGAGAACAGGAGTTAAGCTGAGCCTTTCTGGTGCTTGTTACAACCCTCACAGCTGCATTTTGAAGCAGCTGAGGCTGTTTGATTGCTGTCTTCAACAGAACTGTAAACAGTGCATTGCAGTAGTCCAGTCTGCTACTGATAAAAGCTTGTGCAAATTTCTCTGAATTCTGTTTTGACATCAAGTCTCTGAGTCTTGCAGTATTTGTGAGGTGGGCAAACGCTGATTGTGTTTTTGATTTAATCTGACTTCTGAAATTAAGGTCTGAATCCAGGATAACTCAGAGGTTTCTGTCCTGGTTTTTATTTTGCAAGGACAGACTATTATGGTGGACACAGGCTTTAAGTCATTCATCATTGACCCCAAAACCAACAACTTAAATTTTGTCCTCGTTTAACTGGATGTTAATTTTGTAACATCCAGCTACTAATTTATTTAATGTACTGTCCCAAGTAGTCTACTGAACATGCCACCAAAGGTGGTTGAGAACAACAGGGCACAACAACAAGATCCTGTGGGACTGGTGGTAGATGTGGCGATACCAGCTGACAGCAACATCGGAAAGAAGGAGCACAAAAAGGTGGAGAAGTATCAAGTGTTGAAAGAACAGCTGGGACAGATGTGAAAGGTCAAAGTTGACACGGTCACTGTGGTAGTAGGAGCACTTGGGGCAGTAATCCCTTAACTGGGAGAGTGGCTCCGACAGATTCCAGGAACAACATCTGAAGCCTCAGTCCAGAATTGTGCAGTCCTAGGATCAGCTAAGATACTGCGCAGAACCCTCAAACTCAAATATATATACATATATATATATATATATATATATATACATTCGAGATATATATACAGTATATATTCGAGACCAAGGTGGCCAAGGCCTGTGGCGGGGAGGAACTTGACAGCTGTACTTTTAGATATGGTCCCTCCCTCTATTAAATATGAAAGGAGGCCCCCACATGCTTGAGCTTTACATTGCTGACTTGTACAATCAGAACTAGACTCACAAGTCAGTCTTTAGACGCTTTGCTTAACAAAAGACTGACATTGCAGAACCAATAGTAAATCCGCAGGGCGGTCCTTTGGTGGCTTGCTGAACTCTTGTACTTGTAAACATAGTCCAACTGCATTAAAAGTTTTCAACAACATTGCTGTAAGTCCTTCATTTCCACAATCTTGTGGACTGAGCACACGTTTGATAAAACGGAGTTAAATCTCTCGGCATCCATTTTCAAGCTCTCTCTGTGTTTGTTTCCTTGTGGACGAGAAAAGGGGGAGCGCACATTTCCAGGAGGGAGTGTCCTTTTAAAAAATGCAAGAGGCGTTGCTTTGTTGCCGGCCGTTTTCTCCAGTGTATTAAACACACTTTAGAAAGGAGTGTCCCCAGACTATCAGAAGGCGGAGATCTCTGATTTGTCTGGTGGCGAGACTAAATCAGAACAGACATGTCCTGTGATTTTCAGCCATTATGATTATATTTACCCTTTACGGCAGGCACATCCTGACAGCTGAGAATATTACTGTCACGTATTGTCCCCCCTCTATTAAATATGAAAGGAGGCTGAAAATCACAGGACATGTCTGTTATGATGATACAAGTCAGCGGTCCCGAAATGTGTTTCTCTTCTAAAATTCAGATTCTACATCTCGGAGGCGATGTTTTTCCACATACGGGCTTCCTTCGCAGGGCTGCCAATTTTTCAAAAAACCTTGGAGTGAGATTCAGCGGGGCCGACCACAATTTCGTTGTTTAAGCCGGCACATAAAATGTTTGTTTGTCAACTGATTTGGTAGATGCAATCCTGGATTTTTGGTGCGCCTGCCGTGCATGCAAATACCATACAGAGAGAGACAATGGTGGTATAGTGGGGGTCGGGGGTCCTCTACCAGAAAATTTTGGATGTGGTAGATTTGATTTCCTGCATTCTGGTGGGTTTAGGGGTAGCATTCTGGAGATGGGCAATACCTACATTCATTCAAAGCCACTCTGACTTGCAGGGCCTTCACAAGTGAACCTGCATTCAGCTCAGAGTGACTGAACTAGTTAAAACCAGAAACTAGGACTTGTCTATGTGGCATATAGCCTATTACCTTATAGACACAAGACCCATTTTGGATTTAAAGCAAAATTCATGGTTGAAATGGTTGAATATATTCTGATTAAGATCCAGCTAAAATATTATTTTGAGAATAATAATATATTTTGTGTATTATTGTAGTCTAAAGAGCATTTCATGATAAATCTTTAGACTATGCAAATCTAAAAGTGCCTAGACCTAGGCCATTTAATTTCATTTTTGATATTTACAAAGCTCTGGTCTACTTTCTCCTCCCTGACCCCGCTCTTTCTATTGTGGCAATAAAGATTAAAAAAAATATGTGCAAAGCAAAATTTTGAAATAGAATTAGGAATAGTAGTAGTGAAATTGCTGTGAAAATTAACCTCAAAGTCAAGTTTATGCTATAGATATTTTCTCTCAGCCAGTTACAAGCGCACCGAATGTGCGCCGCTACGGCGTTGCTTTGGGTTGTGAGCATGCATGACGCGCATCTACATTGAAAGTAATGGGTTTGTGCGTGCAAAAGATGCTACATCTGAACGCCCCCATGCACACACACACACGCATTAACCAAGGCGGCGGCCAAAATCAGCCAGGCAGCCTGCCTTGTCTTAGATAGACTGGGAAAACCCTGATAAACCCTGATATATATGTATACACATTTTTAAAATGAGATAGTCTAAAACTTGGTGCAGGTGGGGTGGCAAGGTATTTTTTAGCGGTGGCAGCTGTCACCCTATGCCACCCCAGTAGATCCACCCCTGCAGTAAGGTCCAGTAACACAAGAAAAGATACTTTACAAGAATCTTTGCTGAGATGAATGTCATTTAAAACCTTTATAAGAGCAGTCTCTGTGCTGTGATGGGGCCTGAATCCAGACTGGGAAATGACCGCCTCTGTTGCAAATTAACATAACTCAAATCCAATTTTGTCACTGATAACATAATTACATTTATTGACTGGTATTTGTTAATATCAGCCATATTTTCATTATTTCCCATTAGTTTTTGATGATAAATGAACACTTAAGAGAAAAAGGACACCATAACACGGACTGGCTGCTCGACGTGGACTCGACGAGACTCTCAGAAGGACGAGTACATCCCCAGCCTCCGGGCAGCCTCAGAGATCCTTGGGGCCTTCCTATTGGGAAACGGGTGGTGGACCTTGGCAGAGGACCCCACCCCTCCTACACTAAACTGCCTGGCAAACCTGAGGGCTGGGGCCGAAAACTTCCTGGAGCCCCTCCAAGCGGACGAGGTGCTGCCAGTCTGTGGGACGACGTTACCGGTTGTTCTATCAGCAGACTGGTGCTCCTTCAAGTCCTCATGCAGGCTGGTGATGGAGCTGCTCGGGGAGTAGCTGATGGAGGCGACGGGGGTGGAGCTTTCATCAGAGCCGGTGGCTGAAAACTCCCGAGGATCACTGAAGGAGCCAGCAGAACGCTCCCCTTTGGATCCATCTCTGGTATGTTGCTCTGCAGCGTCGAGTGAACCAGAGACATGAAGTTGGACAGGATCCATATTCTCTGTGTCTACTCTTGACGTGTCAGAGGGAACTTCTTCTTTGGTGCTGCAGATGGAGCTACATGGAGAATCAGATGTCAAGTCCACAAAGAGTTTTCTGCTGACAGACTCACAGGAAGACGATGAATGTCTGTGAAACAAAGACAACATGGAGGAAACTGTCAGTCAAGATATCTTCTGTCTTATTTTTTCTTTTCAGCTGTGGGTTAAATGTAAACTTCATAGATCCATGAGACACATGGTGCATACATTAATTAACCTTACCCGGACCTCCTGAGACCCCAGCTTTTGTTTGGTATGCATTTTAATTCCTCCATGCTATTTAAGATTAGAAGGACCTGAATAGTATATAAAAACTAAACATCTTCTTTGAACAGTAAGTAGTTTTGTAAAAAAAAAAAAAAAAAAAAAAGATGTATAATGCTAACGTTAGGTATGAAGTATTACATAGAAAGAGAGTCAGTTAAGGTTAGGATAAGGGTAATGGCAGGCTACAGCTCGTTACTTATACTAATGCTAAGTAAGTTAGCTATTAGCTAATGTTGGCTATGAAGTATTATGTTAAAGGAGAGGTGGTTAAGGTTAGGGTAAGAATTATGTAGTAAATTATGTTAATGGCAAGTTTGCTATTAGCTGACATTACATCTTGTTACATATACAGTGAATCACGTCTTCATGTATTATGAATTATAAAGTGGATTTTTGCTACATTTAGCCTCATATTTATTCACTACATTGTAGCACTGAAGCAGGGTTCAGATAACTGTTGTGTTGGTGGGTTTGTCTTGTTCTAGTGGTGTGCATGGTTTGTAGGGATGTATCGTGTATGCTACAAACAAAATTGTGTCTGCAGCTATGTCTCGACTGACTGGGAGGAACTGTTGGTGTTTGTTGTTTCCGGGGAAGCTATGAGCTGCTGTGCGGTGACACGGGGACAGCAGTGCCGGTGGAGGCCCAGTTGGACGTTCCAGGGGTCGCAGGTTGTAGGGTCAGGGTTAAAGGTTACAGCTGGCGGTGGCGAGCTGCTGTTTGGTTCCCAAGGTGACGTCAAACCCTGAGGGACAGGGATGATGCTGACAGCCTCGGACAGTTCTTCCGATACTGAGAGGGAGAATTTCATAAAATATGATCACGTTTAAAGACAGAGACAGAGATTTAGGACTTAGGGAATGCCATTTAAGTTAATGTTACATAAATAAGAATGTCTGTGAAGTAGATAAATATCTCTCTAAAATAAATATGTCAATAAAAATAAAAAGTCTACTAAATAAATAATGACATCTTTGAAAAAATAAATATGTCTGTGAAAAAATAAATAATAAATAAAGAGGTTTATGAAAAAAAATATATGTCTATTAAATCCATAAATGTGGTCAATGAAATTAAGATGTTTAAGATGTTCATGAAATAAATAAATGACAAACAGTGTATGAAATGAATAATTATTATTAAAATAAATATGTCTGTGAAATAAATCATTGAGGTCTACTAAGTGAATAACTATGTCTGTAAAATAAATTTGTCTACTAAATAAATAAAGACATCTATGAAAAAAAACAACAATTATTAAATAAAAAATGTATTACATAAAAATATGTTTATGAAATAAAGATAAACACAAAATAAATAAATGCAAAATGCATAAATGCCTCTATCAAAATGCAAATGTCTATGAAAAGAATAAATATAATAATGGAATAATAAATAATAAATAAAATTCTCTCCATTAAACTAAACTTTTTCACCACAAATTTGCACATTTTCTTCTACTCTCTAAAACTTTATTTTCCCAGCACGATGCATGAGTCACGTGTCTCTGCAGGTAAACAAACACAAGCTTCTGCTAACCTGTCCTAAACAGGAGCACCTGAGTGTGTCTCTTCTGTGTCTCCCTGGTGCACCTGTACTGTTCTCTGAGCAGAGAGATGTCCATGCTCCTTCTGCTCTCCTCTTCTTCCTCCTCTTGCTGCAGTCTCATGAGCCGCTCCTTCTTCCTGACACCTGCAGGAGACACGTGCACACAATGACCTTTGACCTGCACACACCTGCACACCCACAGCTCCATGACAACACCAGGGACCAACAAGTAAACACATGACTTTGTTTTATCTGCTGTGAGTTTGATTTATACAACTTTAAATAATTATACACCAAAAACATGATATAAAATTTATTACATTTTAGATTTTTATTGAATTTTTATTATTATACTTTTTGACTTGTTTTTGTAAAACATTTAGACATTTCTGTTTTTGGTTAGAAAATGCCATCAAATGGTTCCTTGTTTTGTATTTTATGATAATTATTTTCTATAAAACAAAATGAATTAAAAATGTTAAAAATAATAACTAGTTGAAGTTATATATTATTAAATAATATATTTGATAATAAGATGCTGCAGCTGCAGTATTATAAAGTGTTAAAGAGAGCTATTAATAAGAGATATTAACAATTAATGTTATAAATAATATGAAAAAACCAAATGTGCACAATGCCAGAAATGCACAGCGTTGAGTGTCATGTTTGTTGCTATCACTGCACTGTGTGTATTCAGTATGAGGGCTACAGCATTATACTGGTTTCAAGGTAAACCATGATATGAAAACTGATGGTTATCATTGTTATGTCAAAAGGGAGACTTTTTGCACATACTTCCATAAAAAATGTTTTCAAGTTTCAGTTATAGAAATGAAACATTTGTTCAACCAAAAACAACCTTTCTGTTTTAGGGTCATTTTGACTGATAATAATAAAAATTCCAATCTGTGATGTTGTGATATTGTGATAGTTATCATACTGTGCCCATATTTTTTTCATATCATAATCTCATACCATAACATTACGTCCTAACATTAGTCTTTGTTCTCACTGGGTTTTATTTTATTCTATTTCATATTCAATATCTTTATATTTTGTCTATTTAGTTATTGCACATAATCGGGTGGGTAGTAACCTGTTACAAGCAACACACATACATTTTTTTTTTCTGAGGAATGAGTGCTTTTCATGTTTTTTTTTAAACTATGCTACTGCTCTCTTCTCAAATATATTTTTGAAACAGTAATCCCCTTGATCATCACTACTACATTACAAGTCTACTTCAACAGCAGGGATTGAGTGTAGAGCATGCAAGAAGCACCTCTGCTACAGATGACAGAGCTATTCACACATAAAGTGTAATTGAAGGTGTTTTCTTAAGCGAGTGAAGAAAAACACCCTCCTGACGTTATGAAAGTGAAAGTGGCTGCAGACACACACACACACACACACACACACACAGAGCCACCGACAGCTGCAGCTGAAGGTGAATTCACCCACGAATGTGTCTCAAATCGCATACTTCCGTTAGTACACTTCAATGTAGTGCACTATCTGCAGTGGCACTAAATTCAGTAAGGTAGTGCTGTCTCAAATCATGCATGCTGTTTTGCACTTACCTAAAGTGACGACAGCTTCTTCTTTTTTTTAACCGTCTCTTCTTCCTTATCATCTTCTTTTTAAACAGCATATTGCAAACGGACGATGCAGCATAACATTTGACTGCTATCTCTGCCCACACATAAACCAAACTGATGCCACATTGCTGCAGTCACTAGGAGCAAGTTAGCTAGCTAGTACTCGCATTATTGTTGACAGTACTGAATAATTACAGACCCAACAAACATGACTGACTGCTTCTATTCAACAACAGTAGCCTACTGGTACACAGTGCAAAAAACACGTATAACTAACAGGCTCCTTGTTGTCCCCAACCACCATGTCAAGATTTGAAAAGTTTGTGATGTAGCTTCTGCTTTGTCACAAAGATGGCGATCGTTGAGGGTGAGAAGTGTCTATTTTGACTGCACCAGTAGTACACTGCATTTTCCTGTACTATGCAGCGTGAATGCACTCAGCGCACTTGTGCACTCAAAATATTAAGTGGTTAGAACAGAAGTATGTGATTTGAGACACACTGCAAGTCACCAAGGTAAGGTTGGTAAGTATAATAACATTAACTTATCCTGTAGCTAGTGGTCTGTTGGCCTTTGTATTCATTCAACATCATCAAAAGTGGTTAGGGTTATTTTTGTATTATTTTTTCAGTGTTTTGCACAGGCCTGGCTACTCTAAAAGATAATTTTTGAAGAATTTATTATACATTTGCTTGAGTAGGTTTCTCAAATGATAATTTTCATTCAACTGTTACTTGAGTCATTTTAGGAGAGTAATTGTACTTTTACTTGAATGTAGAGTTTTTAGTACTCTGCTCCAAAATACTACTTTAAAAACCCTGCATTTAAAATGTATTCTACGAGGTAAAATATGTAGTAAAATATACACAAAGTTTGATTTATCACTGGATGAATTTGTTTTATTTCTAATGATCACAACTGATTTGACAATCTGTGGAATGATTTCAATCTGTGAGATTTTACCCGGGACTGAAAGAATGAAGTTAAATATTTGACACATTTAGAAACTTTTACTGCAGTTTTGTTTTTGTTTTTTTAATCATAAAGGAACAGTAATAATAAAACAGAGCTGCCAACATGTTGTTTTCTAACAATCATGTTACAGTCATGTTAATGGAACACTATCCCTGCTAAGGTACATCATGACTGAGTCCCACAGAAGGTGTGTGTGATGTGTGTGTTATTTTACCGTCCAGCAGCTCTCCGCTGGGACTCACACAGCAGCAGCAGGAGCAGGACATCCTGTTGGCCTCAGCAGAAAAACACCTGCTGCAGATGTTTTATTGTTTGATGTTTTATTTCCCCGTCAGTGGAGCCAGCATGCACCTCCTGCAGCATGGGGACTTATGGTATGTATAAAACCCCTTCAGGAAGCTCAGACAATTCCAACCTGCTCCTTAAATCCATCAAATCCAGGTCCAGATTTTGTGAAAACTGCAAAATAAAAAATGTTAAATAATGAGTGTTGAGCAGTGGAAGGAGGAATGATGTCTGTGCTGTGTTACCTGGTGAGGCAGGAAGCTGGACTGATGAAAGCACACATACACACATATTATGCTCTGACTTTGATTCATGTGTAAACAGTGAAGGACAAAGTGTTGACCTTTCTGTTCACACAATTACATGAGCGTGTTTGACATGAGTGAAGAACAAACGCTGCGTTCATAACTATTCAGAGTGAAGTGATGTTAAACAGGATTATGTAACAGTGAGAGAGCAGATTCGAGGCAGCAGTTTGTTTGATATCACTGACTGTTTGAGCTGTGTTGAAGGAAACTAACTACCAGCCCACAGTTACCCTGCTGAAATGTTGTTGTCACTTAGTGGTGGACTCAGCCTGTGTGATTAATAGAGACCAGCAGTGCGTAGAAAGTTTAGTAGTTTGTAGCACAGCCTCTATAGCACTGCATCAGGTTTTCTCCACTGAAAGTCTGCCCTAATGTCTGAATGTCGAGTGAATGGTGACCTGTTGATCTTGCTGTTACCTGTCAACCATGGACGTGGTTTATCGCTTACCTTACCTAAAGGGCAAATCATAATTTATTTACATGATCTCCAACTTACATTTAAATTTAAAAAAAATCAGGTCCTTTAAGGCAGTTGAGGTTTCCAAAAATTATATGCATGAGCATGTGAGAGTCTGAAATAAAGATTTCTGAAACATTTCATGCTTTGTGCAAAGGGTCAGACCACCCCTAAATTGAATCCCAGCACCGCTAAAATTTGAGAGATTTTTAATTTTTTTTTTTTTACTGTATGTCCTTTTTTTAACAAGCTAGAAAAGTGTCAAAACCATTGAGTACTTGGTTGAAACGTAATATTTTAACAACAAAAAATACAGGACCCCCCCCCCCCCCCAAATGTCAGAACAAAATATCAGAACAGAATGAAAGAAACATGTTTTCCTGCTGTAGAGTGAGTGACGAATGGACAGATGATATAACTATCATCGAATACCGTCAAAGGACTGTTCCAATGTCAAGGTTCCTTTGACTTCTACCAAGGACTGAGTCATTCCTTAAGGGAATTTTCAAGGATACATGTGTGTATCCTCAGCAGGCATAAAGCACCCACAATTCTTTCCACACAATTTGCTGGAATTAAAGGCAGGACCTCTTTAGTGACACACACTTTGGCACTCAGTAGCCTGTTCCAATGTGTGTTCACTGAATGCTAGAAAGGAGTCTTGCCTAGCCTCTGTAGGACCCGACTTGGAATGACACATCCCACCAAGGAAGCATCCTTGACTTTGAGAGGCACTGAGAGACAGCAGCAAACTAGCTCAAAGGCATGGCCAGTTGCAAGTCTGATGCTGAATATATTAAACTATGTGGACTTGAACTAACAACTACAGAGAAATCCGGACCCCGTGGCTGGACCAGTTATTTTCTATTATGTAGCTCCCTTGAAATATTTTTTCAGCCCAGAGAGAGCAGGGATGAAAGTATTGGGGAACGGTTGTAACACAGACCTTTTCTTTTGTAATACAAATATCAAGACTTTGTTGGGCAGTCCACAGGAGCTTAACCCCACTACTGAGTCCACAGCAGAAAATCAGCCGGATCAGATCAGTTTTGCCAGTTAAAGTAGAAAAACAGATTTTTCACTCATTGAGTAAGAAAATAGTTAGAATGAAAGCATAAAAAATATTTGTTTTAGTTAGCTAATCTAGCTCGCTCGAACTCCTGACCTCAGTTCGACTTACATGTTCACTTTTTCCTCCTTGTTGGTCCTCAATGGAAATTTGCAAGTTGAAATTCAGAAATTCGCAAGCTGAAATGGACGCAAAACAAACGCAACTCTTGCTTGACACTTTCCTTGGTCAATCTACTACCTTGGACTGAAATTGAGGACCACAATGGAAATAAGCCTTTGGCTTTCTTGTGTACCTAATCCTCTTTGTACTTAATCCTCTTTAAAAATCCTTTTTAAAAATCATATATGGAGTCTGTCTTATTGATCAGTCTGTCATGTATATTGAAAATTTTTGTCTATCTATCTATCTATCTATCTATAGGCCTGTTTCCACTGAAGAAGTTCCTGGTACTATTTGGGGGGCAGGAACTACTACAGGAACGTCCTCTTGCTTGGCCCTCTCAACTGCCGTGTCTCCACTGAGAGAGGAGTACGAGGAAGGTTCCTGTAAAGTTACGGGCTCTGGATGTCACGTAATCGTTGCGCGACCATTTACTGGGGCAACGTAGGGATGCCGTTAGCTGTTAGCCCTTAGCGGTGTCTGTAATAACTCACTAAATGGCCCGTGAAAAAAAATATTTTTCCAGCAGATGTCTTAGTTACAACATGATTGAGCTAACTGGAGTAGTTTCATGTCGTATCCGACAACGGGAGGCTTTTAACAGATGACGTCCTGATGTTAGCTTTGCTGCTGTTAGCTGTCCCTGTCAGCGGCAGCCACTGATGCTTTCTAGACATCATGATTTCCCAAAACTGAATACATACCACACATATCAACACAAAACTGCTTTGCTAGCTCAATCATGTTGTAACTAAGATATCCGCTGGAAAAAATATTTTTTTCACGGGCCATTTAGTGAGTGTTTTTACATGGCGGCGGAAGCTATATGAACGAGCTAACCTTCGTCTGCTGAGTTTTAAAAATGCCGGCTATTTTGTTGCTTTCTGTTGACATCACATCCCTCCTTGAGTATATCCAATCAGCACCAAGTAAATCCCAAGCCCCAGCCAGGAGTCTTTCGGGGCCGTTCTGAGTACCTACTCCGAGGCAGGGACTTGTTTAGCCCCCGTAAAGGTTCCGGAACTCTGTCCTTCGAGGGTGGTTCTTGCGGTGGAGACATGCACCAACGGCCCCGGCCCCATAAAATTACCCCGAAGTTCCTGCGGTGGAAATGGGCCTTATCTATCTATCTATCTATCTATCTATCGACCAGAGAAATCAACTCTCACGTTCATTCATCACACTCACTTATGTGTGGCGAACCTGAGACGAGTTTGAACCCATGTCTCCTGGTCTCCTGTTGGTGTCCTTCACCGCTGGAACATCTCCAGGGTGAAGAACCAGAGGGAAAGGGGATCAGACTGAAGCTGCAGACACTTCATCAACCGGCAGAGAAACAAAGTTTAAACACTGAAATTTGTTGACACTGACAAACTAACAAAGTTTAACTCTTCTCTGTTAGAGTCACTTTATCTTAGAGAGTCCACAGAGTTCAGCTGGTAGAGAAACTACTCTACAGTCTGAAGATTGTGGGTTCAAATCATTCCTGTACAATTTATTTTTTGCCTTCTGTCACTCCAGAAAAACCCTTAAATCATGCAGCTCTTTCAATAAGAAAGCAAGAGGAAAAAAAAACAGGCTGTACCCTGCCTTTCGCACAGTGTCAGCTGGGATAGCTTCTGCAGCTCCAGAACCCCTGTGACCCCTAACAGGATAAGCGGTTATGGAAAATGAATGAATAAATAAATGAATAACTAACTAAAGCCCTTAAAAAATTGTTATCCATTTATTTATCCATTAAAAACCCTGAAACCTGATATGAGACCCACAAATGTAGAGCAACCCCCTGGACCTTCAGCTTAAATGAAAAGTTAACATCACTTTTCAAAGTCCTGAGAGTGTGGCTGGTAAAGAAACTGCTCCACATTCTGAAGGCTGAGGGTCCAAACCTCACCTGTACTGACTCTCAGAGGACTGTTTCATAAAGGTGTCTCTTATTGTGAAAAGCCTGTTGTGAATTTTATTGAACAATTAAAGTCTCTTTGAGGGATCTTACCCCTTAACTCTGCTGCCAATTGGCTTACCTTGACATTCTTAAGTTAACTCTAACCAATCTAATTCCCTTTGCCCAAACCTAAGCAACCCAACTAATGAAAACAACAATCACTTACCATTTCAGAGAAAGATATTAGGGCAGGTCATTCCTTTGCTGTCCTAGGAAACACAAATTCATGTACCAGGACATCCTGCAAACCTACCTTAAGAGGACATGTTTTCCAAAAAGCCACCTTGTTGAATTGTCCTTCGGGAATGAATAAAGTTCGTTCTTTCTTTCTATCTATCTATCTATCTATCTATCTATTGCATATCCGCTTAGCGGGAAGATGCTCAACTAAAGCTCATGATAACCATTTTTAACTGATTGAAACACATTTCCATCACCAAGCAACTTAATGAGCATGATGCAAAAACATGCCATACAACAGCTGAGACTCCACAGATTCAAACGGTCTGCGTCTCATCACTACAAAGAAAATTCAGTTAACTAGCAGCCAAGGAAGAAAAACATAAACTAATGAATAGTCTAATGGATAATCCAATGTCTGAGGGTCATTATGAGTCTGTTTCTGAGTATATTCCACCTGTTTCTTTTCCTTTGCATTGCATGTGGAGGAAACAGCAGGAAGCCTGCCTCTGATCCTGTTGTCCCCCACCCTTCCATTACACTATCTGTGTCTCCATCTAATGGCTCAATAGTGGTACTACACTTCATTGGCATCACTCTTGGCACAGGTCATGTTCAGACGTGTTCATTCATTCATTCATCTTCTAACCGCTTCATCCTCTTGAGGGTCGCGGGGGGGCTGGAGCCTATCCCAGCTGACATCGGGCGAGAGTCAGGGTACACCCTGGACAGGTCGCCAGACTATGGCAGGGCTGACACATAGAGACAGACAACCATTCACGCTCACATTCACACCTACGGACAATTTAGAGTTATCAATTAACCTAGTCCCCAATCTGCGTGTCTTTGGACTGTGGGAGGAAGCCGGAGTGCCCGGAGAGAACCCACGCTGACACGGGGAGAACATGCAAACTCCCACACCCGGGATCGAACCAGCAACCCTCTTGCTGTGAGGTGAGAGTGCTAACCACCACATCACTGTGCCGCCCTCAGATGTGTTGTGATATGGTTTTCAGTTTCTGGGCTCCAACTGTACAATTCCAAAAGGATATTCACTCTAAAAATGTTCAGTTTTGTTAGGCTGGAATTAAGTCTCTGATTTATGCCCTGTGTGTGGTACCTAAGGCAGGGTTTGAACCCACATCTCCTGGTCTCCTGTCTCTTCTTCACCATTGGACCATCTCTGGGGTGAAGATCCAGAGAGAGGAAGAAGATCAGACTGAGGCTGCAGAAACTTTCACCTTCATCCTTCAAATCCCTTCTGACTGGACAAAAGGTCTCACATACCTCTTTTCCACCATATGAAACTGGTTCCATTCTATTTTCTGCACCTATACTTTTGAATCGTTCAGAGCATTTCAATGAAAAATGAATTGGTTCACAACCCAGAAAGTTGGCTCTGAGCTGGAAGCAAAAAATAGCAGATTTTCCTGCGCCTGAATGTGATGGCATCAGTGGATGTGTCATATTTTACAGGTTGGAAAGAGAGGATGGAGAAGGCGACAATGGAGACATTAAGAGAGAAACTGTCAGGCAAAAAGTTTGTGCAGTGGTATCATTAATAGTTAGTTCATGTTTGTTTTTTAAGTAAAGGGTCATTCCTACTATTTGGTGCCATTTGAGTCCCCATGACATAGTATGGCATATTTTGTGTAAAAATGGGCTAATACTTATTTCTAAAAGCTTGACTTACATGGTGAACCGCCCTCTACCATAGAATACAATGATATGTAAGCAGGATTAATTAAATTTAAAATAATTACCCTAATTTTAGGACAAGTAGGCTAAACTGCCATGTCCCCAATCACGTTTGCTCAACTTAAGGTACAAATATAAGTAATAGAAATCAAACAAATTCTACATTTTTCATTACTGTTGTATAGCCTCATTTATAATATTCCTCACAAAATGTTATTTTTTGTTATTAATACATTTTTACTGCTTAAAATTTTAAAAATATGTTGTGTCCCTGAGTTGACTGTCCCCCCTGTTACTCTGATGCAAAAATCCCTGAACACGCCCCCTGATTCTTCATCTAGTCACATGACACAGGAAGTAGCTTACATTTTTGGAGGGAAAATTAAATACAAGAAGCAAAGTAAGTACCACTCTTTAATCAACCTTTTTTCCAATGTTTTAGAATGCTTGACTGATGTGGTAAAGCATAACATGTCCACCCTGTTATGCTTATTTATTGTGGAAACCGATCATTTGTGGTAATTTTGAAAATATGGTTAAGAAATATGTTAAAAATCTTCCTTGGCTGTCACCAAGGGCTAGCTTGTTTTCATCACATGAGTAGTAATGGATAACTTAAGCATAAAATGTCCTCCCTGTTACCCTCCCCCCTGTTACTGTTTTGCACAGTAACAGGGTGGACGTAAGAGAGCTAGATGAACAAGTTTTTCCAGCATGTGTTGGTTTTGCAAATATCATTTGCAAATAAAAGCAAATTTTTGTGAATATACTTGTTTGTGAATATTTGTCAAAATAAATATTTCAAGGGTAAATCAAGGGACATTTTAACTCTTAGAAAATGGAACTATTACAATCATTGTGCATTCAAAACATGTATTAACAGAGATGAGAATGTCCCATAACAGGGTGGACATTTAGTCTCTGTAACATTAAAAGAATTTGGTCAAAATTATAAGACCATAATATCCTGAGCTGGACCAATATAGTTTTCTTATAGTTTAATAAGTCCTCATTCAGATAAAATAATAAAATCATGGAAAATTTAACCTTTTTTTTGATAAAGTAAACCAGGCTGAAATGGCACCGAATAGTAGGAATGACCCTAAAAACAAATATCTATAATAACAAGACAAAAGTTCTAAGGTAATCTATGTGATACATGTTTTTTGCAACTACTGTTTACTCTCATTGTGCTTGGTGCAACGCCCTCCACTGATGACATGACCTTTATTGAAATGAATGAATTAATGAATGAATGAACTTTATTTGTGTAGCACCTTTCATGCACAAAATGCAGCACAAAGTTCTTTACAATTCAGATTGCAGAAACAAACAGCAAAGAAATAAAACCATGCAATTATACAACACTCATGCAAGGAGACAGGAGTAGAATAAATAAATGTATCAATCAATAATTAATCAAGAAAAAAAACCATATATACACACATATTAAAGGCAAGGTGTTGCATATTTTGGGGGCGTAGCAGCTAAAAGAAGCATCCCCAAAGGTTTTTGTAATAGCATTAGGGACAGTTGAAAGAGCAGCTGTGCAGGGTCTCAGGGTTCGTGGAGGGACATAAGGTGATAGGGAATCTGTTGAGGGGCAATGCCATTAAGAGCCTTAAAAACCAGAAGAAGGATTTTAAAATCAATTCTAAAAGATACTGGGAGCCATTGAAGGTTACGTAAAACAGGAGTTATATGGTCTCTCTGTTTAGTTTTTGTTAAAACCCTGGCAGCATTCTGAATGGTCTGTAATTTTGCAATTGCAGTTTTAGGTAGGCCAGTGTATAAGGCATTACAATAGTCAAGACGACTGGAAACAAAAGCATGGACAAGCTTCTCAGCATCTTGCTGGCTCAGTAGAGGTCGTACCTTAGCTATATTGTGTAAATGATAAAATGCAGTTTTGGTTAATGAGTTAAAATGAGCTTTAAAATTTAGATCACAATCAAGAATGACACTTAGGTTTCTGACTAGAGGTCGTGTCTGTGTGGCTAGATGACCCAGTTTAGTGAGAACCAGGTCCCTCTTACTTTTGGGGCCAACGAGGAGGATCTCAGTCTTGTCTTCATTTAGTTTTAGGAAGTTCTGGCTCATCCAATCATTGACAGCTGACAAATAGTCAATAAGTTTAGACAGGGGATTTGGGTCGTCTGGCTTTACAGACACATACAGCTGTGTGTCATCAGCATAGCTGTGAAATGACACACCAAACTGATGGATGAAAGATCCCAATGGCAACATATAGATTGAAAACAACAAAGGTCCTAGGACCCTGCCTTGGGCCACACCATAGTCAACATTAATTGTCTCTGATATGTGCTCCCACATTCTGACCTGAAATGCCCTATCAGAAATATAGGAGTGAAACCAGTGAAGAACTGTACCAGATGGACCCACCCATTCCTCAAGACAGCTGAGTAGAAGATTTTGATCAATAGTGTTGAATGCGGCACTAAGGTCGAGGAGGATCAGAGCAGAAATATTCCCACTGTTGGCATTTACTCTAAGATCGTTTAAGACTTTAAAGAGCTGTCTCTGTGCTGTGGTTCTCTCTGTAGCCTGATTGGAAATTTTCACAAATACTGTTTTTTGACAGGTGTTCATTTAATTGCTTGAACACTACTTTCTCATAAACCATACTTAGGAAAGGTAGATTAGAAATTGGGTGGTAATTATTGAGAGAGGAGGGATCCAAGTTAGGTTTTTTGAGTAAGGGTTTAACAGTTGCAGTCTTAAGCCTGATTTATGGTCCTGCGTTAAATCAACGACGTCGCTACGTCGTAGGGTACGTGGCTACGCAGAAGGCTCGCCGTAGCCCCCGGCGTAGCCTGACGTGCACCTCCCCAAAAATGTAACTACATGTCGAGGCGACGCAGACCCAGTGCAGACCAAGAGGGCTGTGATTGGTTTACTTGGTAGCAATGTATTTCCGGTTCCGTATTTCCAGATTGCACCATCCCCGCCATCTTTAAACATCTTCTGTTGCAATGTACATGTTGCAGTATTAAGGCCCATTTGTGCTCAATGTTCAATACGGATACAGACGGAGCCGTCTGTCTGTCTCATTTCTCTGTGACCGGAAAAGCTAGAAGCTAAACAAAGAATCAACTAGAGACGACGATAACCATTCAGGAAAGGAATGCAGCCTTCTACCGCTCTGGCAGTGAATTGCACCGCGACGAAATGGAGTGACGGAGAAGTTCGAAGGGTTCATGACGGCATCACGGCAACGACGTAGGTATGTCGTAGGTATGCCGCAGGACCATAAATCAGGCTTTACGGGGATTTGGGAAGATGCCAGATTGTAGAGAGGTATTTATGATGAGGAGTGTAGTTAATGACAGTTGGTCATAGGTGGACATGAAAAGGTCAGATGGAATGGGGTCAAGGGAGCAAGTAGATGGTTTCATGCAGAGGATAGTTTTGTGTAGTTCATCTTCTGTGATTAAATCAAAGCTAGTCATTATACTTGAAGTAGGAAGGATAATTTGAAGGGGGATTCTAGTGGTTCCTGGAATGATCTGAATGTTGAGCCTGATATTATAATTTTTACTTTGCAAGTAGTGGAGGAGGCCTCGTCTATTAGGTTCAATGTTGAAGGTGGATTAAGAATGCTATTTATGGTTGAGAATAATATTCTGGGATTGTTTGAGTTGGCTGTTATAATATTAGAGAAACGGGCACATCTCTCATCCCGCACTGCTTTATTGTAGGTAGTGAGAATTTCTTTGTATATATTGTGGCAGACAGACAATTTATGTTTTCTCCATTTGCGTTCCACTCTGCAACATTCACATTTCAATTTGCAAATAGCAATAATACACCAGGGCATGGGTCTCACCACAGGTTTTTTCTTCATCTTTATGGACGCAGTGTCAAGCACATGAAGAAGTTGGGTGTTGAAGTGAGCTACAAGGTCGTGTATGTACAAGCCTGTATCCCACCTGCTCAAAACTGGTGGAAATGTGGACTGGTTCTTTAGAAAGCCCTATGGTTCCAAGGGTCCTGACCGGAACTGGTTCAAGAACCAGAGCTATTTTAGTGGGAAAGGGCTATCAGTGACATGTTTGGTTGTCCTTCAGGACAACAGATCAATGCTTTTTACTTTTCTAAAATGTGAAGTGACTTATATTTCAGCTGAAACGCCTCAGAGGAGTCTGAACCTGTCAGCAACTGCTGATGGAGCCTGTCCTATCTCTCCATGCATGGTTTAAGGCAGTGATACTAAACTTACAGGCTGCGGGCCCCCTTTAGGGTGCCAGGTGGACCTCCAATCTTATTCTATTTTCAGTGAAGATCAACTGATTTACACTGGGATTTTTTTTTGTAACTTTAATATAAATTAGGTGCCATAGTACATAAAGTACACAGTGGCTAACTGTCACGTTATTTTAGGTGCACTGACTGATGTCCTCCTCATGTTCACCAGTGCATGGTACATATGCTCTGTTCTTTCAAGAATGGGTTGTGTTCTTAATATGTTAACTGGCTAACTAGCATCTTTTGGTCTTCCTGTTTCCCTTTTTGAATGACGAATATTGTCTGCTGGTATGAAGAGTTATTTCCTCTCACACAGGCACAGAATGACCTTGGTAGTTGGCAGTTAGCTGTAGTCTTTGTGTTGTGTTCAGACACAGGCGACGTGTGGTAATGCAGCACTCAGTCTTCGTCACAGCTAGTTCTTTGATGTGGGTTTGGTGTGTCTGGGCCTCAAGGCCTGAATGGTTTTAAATCTCAGAAACACCCCTGCATACACCCGACCTGTGCAGAGCTGCTGTGACCAATCCCTTAAAGGGCCTTTTTTTCTTTTTTCTTTTTTTTTTTTTAGGACAGGTATGACATGAAACAGAGGTACAGCGGGACACAACCAGAGATGTTGCAGTCTAATGGCAGATGCTTTACCAAGGCTCAAAGAGATTCAAATTTTTAATTTTTTCAAAAGGTGTTAAAAAAGAGAAAAAGCGCGGAAAAGGTTTGAACTCACAACCTAGAGACCGTGGAGCAGTTTCTCTACCAGCAGAGCTCTCAGGACTTTGGGATAGTAGGTAGCTCTCAGTGAATTAAACTTTATCACTTTGTCACTGTGAAGTTTCAGTCAGTAAACTTAACCTGCATTCACACCTAATCAGGCATCCCATCCACAGATGCTCATCTTCCCACTCAATAGATGATAATTTTTATTTATTTCATAATCTTATTTATTTATTTCATAGGCATCTTTATTTGTTTTTATGACCATATTTATTTATTTATTTCCTAGCCACACTTATCTTTGAAAGTTATCTTTATTAATTTCATAGAAATCTTTATTTATTTACATATTTATTTCATAGACATGTTCATTTATTTCATAGACATATTAAGTCATTTATTTATTTCATAGCATCTTTATTACATCGACATAATCATTTATCTACTATTTATTTACTTCAAAGGCATATTTGTTTGTTTTATTGACATCTGTATTTGTTTATTTCATAGCCATCTTTAATTATTACAGTAATATAATCATTTATTATTTATTTACTCCATACAGTTGACATATATATTTATTTCATTGACATCTGTATTTATTTATTTCATAGCCACCTTTAATGATTACATTGACATAATCATTTTAATCATATGTATTTATGCCATAGGCATCTTTTTCAATTTCATAGCCATATTTATGTATGTCTGCCTTTTTTTCCAATTTATTTCCTAGTTGTATTTATTCATTTCATAATCATGCTATTTCCTAGCCACATCTATTTTTCAGTTATCTTTATTTATCTATCTATCAGAAATCTTTATTTACTTTTTTCATAGACATATTCATTTATTTCATAGACATCTTAAGTCATTCATGTATGTATTCCATCAACATAATTATCTTATTGACATAGGCTATTTATGTATTTCATACTGACCTTAAAGCAACCCTTACCTTTCTTGCATTTCACACTGCACTTAGAAAAAATTTGAACATCCACAACTCACGCCTCCCTCCAAAGTCCCATCCTCCTCCTCCTGCAACTCCACCTCCCTCCAACAGCCTACTCCCCCCTCCTCCATTATGTCCTCATTATGTCTATGGTAGACATAGGCGTTGGCATGGTAACGTTAGATACACAGAAGAGGAGGGCGAGTATAACATTACAAATGCAACCCCGGAGTTTTAAAACTCAACCGGAGTCAGTGATGACTGATGGGTTTTAGAATAAGGTTACAGTGCTAATGTTAGATAGTAGCGTTAACGTTACTAGTAACTGGAAACACACAGGGAAGATAACATTAATGTTTCAGAGGCTACGCTACAGTAGGCTAACGTTAGCCATTAGCAACTGGGTGCTGTGTTCAGAGATACTGGATAAAGGAGATACCCCACCGTAGGTTTATCCAGTGTTAAGAAAACGGTTACCCTTCCTTTCTCCTAAGTGGGTGTGGTTAGCGCTCCCTCCAATCAGAGCCCCCCCCCCCCCTCCCCACCACCATGTTGAACAGAGGCTCTGTGGTTGTCTGTGTATGCGGATCGAGAAGCAGGTGGAATGAAAATACATTCTTCCTATTACTGCAGCCTATTGCTGCACAAAGCTTGGGCATTTTTTTATTTATTACTAGTGGTAAATAACTGTTTGTAAGCTAACTGTGATTTTACCGCCTGTTTATCAAGATCACAAGATCTCGCAAGAACTTATTTTCTGAGACGGACAGGGCTCAAAGAAAGTTAACTTTCTTTTGATCTGTGCGGATGAAAAATGCAGCTTTAGTGTCAGAATGTTGGTAAGATGTGTGGCTTGTGGAAAACGAACCCAATATTTACTTTAGTGACTATAGGGCGAAAGAATTGACCATAAATTGTGATCACGTTCATTTTCCTCATTGACGACAATACATTCAGAGCTGCTGCAAGTCTCCTACGGGGGCGTGGCGCTGACGTCACTGAATCAGGAAGTGAGCTGAGTGGGGTATCTTGCTTTATCCAATATCTCTGCTATGTTGTCATATAACATTATGAACTGAACTGAACATCTTTGTCATTTTTATGCGCAGCACAAAAAAACGAACTGACATTTCGCATACCCCAAGCAAAAAGAAACAAAACATTTAAAAACAATTTGTGTAACATATAAGAAAGACACATCACAGCACCATGAATTGTTTGTTTGCTTCCGGCTTTCTTACAGTGCAGACGCTCTGCTGCTTGTGCTCCACTTTGCTTACATTCTTTTGTGGATATACTTGTTTTTTTCCTGCTAAAAGCTACAGAAAGTAGAGCCTGGATACTTATAAAGCACTGGGACTTTAATTTGTGAAAGATAGAGAGGACTACTGCCATATTTTCACCACTTTTTCACCACTTTAGTACTGTGTGAGCAGGGCTGAGGCACAGTGCAAGCCTTTTGCTGTCTGTGACTGGAAACCTGTGATTAGTAAAAGGACAAGATGGCAGTGGAGTGTGAGCAACTAACCGAGACGATAAGGCAGCTTCAAATGAAGAATGAAATGCTACAACAAATTCGTGAGAGTGAGCAATTCATTGACTCTGTGGCAGCTAACATACAAGGTGCTGACGGACAGACTGGTGTATATGGAAATACAACAAATGTGGAGCATACCATTGCTGACTTGGCTGACACAATCCCATGGGTATGTCCTAACACCACTGGATCAGCTGCAGAGACTCCCAAACTGGCCTTCTCTAATGACCCTTCCTACTGGCACAGGACTGGTGCTCGACCAAGAGCATCAACTCCAGCCAGGACTTGGTCGGATGTCACTAGACGCAAAGGCAAATCCAGCAGGAAATCCGTCAAGAGAGCCCCAACGCTCACCCCTCCACTTGAACTCTCTCTACACAACAGGTACTCTCTCTACACAACAGGACAATGAAATATGTGACAATACCAACTACAATGAACCCAGGCAGGCCAAGGCTATCCAAAATGCAAGCAATAGCCCCAAAACCACTGCTAGACCCAGGGCCAGAAAAAACTATGCTAACTCCACACCTGAGAAGCCAAAGGCCAGGAGAAGTATCGCTAACACCACACCTGATCAGCCAGACACCATCCTGATTGGAGACTCAATAACCAAGCATGTAAGAATGGCAAAGACTGAAAATCTAACAGTGTCTGACAGGTCTGTCAGAGAGCTAACCGAGCTGTTGCCAGTGATCCTCTCTACACACTCCAGTAACATGAGGATCATCATCCATGCTGGGTCTTTTGACATTCTACGAGGAAAAACTGGCTCTGAGATCCTAAAAAAAGACTTTTCCCTGCTCCTGGAGAAACTGAGTGACTGTCAGTCACAAAATGTGTTCATTTCTGGCCCCATTCCAACCCTGGGGAAAGGAATCGAGTCTTTTACCAGACTCCTTGCCCTGAATACATGGCTGACATCAGCAAGCTTCACTCATGGGATAAAGTTCATTGACAATTTTAACATCTTTTGGAACTGTAAGGATCGCTTTCAGTGTGATGGGATTCATCCGAACATCACTGGATGCAGACTACTCGAGGCCAACCTACGTCATGCTCTTGGAAGGCCATACCAAAACAAGAATGGACAGATAAGAGCCAAGGACAAGTATGTGGCACAGAGACAGACAGCCTGCATCTCTCCCCCTTCACCTGACCCTTTGCTTCACATCACTCAAGGCATTCAGAGGATGTCCCTGTCCCATTCAGGGATCCAACAACCCCCCTCCTGCCCTTCAACCCCCCCCCAGCACCGGCACAACCACTAAGGAGCCAACGTCGACCCTCCCCCCCACCACCACAATCACCACGGAGCCAGCGTCAACCCTCCCCCCCTCCACCACGCTCACCAATCAAGGAGTTAGCTAATGCTGCCGCACTAACACTAAAACTAAAGCTCAGTCAAACTGATGAACTCTTAAATAGTAGCCCTAGACATCATCACTCAGGTGCCTGTCAGAGATGAGTCAGACCCAATGCTGCTTCCTTAAACATACTGGCGATCTTAAATAGCCGGTGGCATGGTCAAACACATTTTGAAATTGAAAAGTATCAGCCAGAGTCATCTCCAAGGTCTGTCATTCCTGTTTTGACTAGCATCAGGAAAAACAATGTGTACTCGAAGCGCACAGCTACTCTATCTAATCTGACTCCAGTTATGCGTCAGCCACAGACTGTGTCAGACAATGTTAGTACATTAAACTTAGCTTTATTAAATATCAGACTGGCTGGCAAGTCACTATTAATTAATGATTTTAAGAGAATGAATAATACACTTTCTGTCAAATTTAAACATGATGGATGGTGACCTTTCACCTACTCCCGGCCCCGCCCCGCCCCGCAAATGTGTTTAAAAGAGAGTGAAAAGACTCGGGATTTTTATTCAAGAAAAAACAATAAAATAAGAGAAAACAAACATGGCAAAGAGAGCGTTGGATGCCTCCGAGAATGGTGCGGCGAATGAAAAAGAATGCCGGGAAGAGGAGGGAAAATGATGTACGATGATGAAAGAAACATCATCTGTGGCACCATTATGACGAGTTTTTGTGAATCGTGGCCAGCTCCCCAGAAGCGTGTCAGGCACATCGGATGTATTCAGATGCCTCCGGCCTCCGCTCTTATGCAGGAATGGAGTTTAGATGCCGGAGGTGCGTGGGGTTACAAGTTCAACTATAAAGCTAACGAAGTGTGTTTCTATCAGTTGGAGAAGGGGAAACTTTTGGATCTCTTGTGGCCCAAGCAACACTCACCTCAATAGACTAGAGTGTGTTAAATATGGTGGGACTGACTGATCTTAGAGCGCCCGAGACAAGAGACACGAGAGAAGCAAATTCCTCGCACGGACAGAAAGAAAGCCTGCCGGGTAGAGAGAAGAAGAAAATTGTGGCCAGCACCATGTGGGAGACAAAAAGCTCGGCTTCAGGCAGATGGTTCTATCGAGCCAGCCGTCAGGTGTCGCTGAAAGACAAACACCCAGACGAATTTGTTTTGGAGTATTTCAGTTCTGAATGCGGCGTATTCCAGGCGTCATTACGCATTCCTCTCACAGACTGGTTGGAAATGATGGAGGAAAATGCAGAAAATATTAAGGAACTCTTTGCCAGCAGTCGGAGCTCTAGAGACATTATGCTTGTGAAAAAAACGCTGTTTTAGAAGACTCCTCCTTTTTTCAAAAACCCCTCCCTCTCTCCCTCTCTCCCTCTCTCCGTACCAATACGTTTAAAAAAAGCTACGACTGGGGCGGTCTAGTTAAAAAACGACCGACGGACTCTGAAAAACATTTCTCTCCCGCCTTCATCAGCCCCTTCAACGCCAGAGGCCGACCTTATCAGGCCTTCACCAGCTCCTTCATCGCCAGAGGCCGGCCTTATCAGGCCTTCTTCGGCACCGCCGTCGCTGAGGCGTTGGGCCTCTCCTTCTCCGCCGCTGCAGCCCTCCCAGGGCTTTCCTCCTAGTCCTCATCCATTGACTCCAATAACGCCCGATTCACCCAACAGCGATGGTTCTTCTTCTTCACGGCCTGCTCCCGCCTCCGCAGACGTGCGAACCGGACCTCCTTGTAAAGGAATGCACGATGAAACGGACTCGGTGCTGTCTGTGGCATTTCTGAATACGGTGAGAGCCGTAGTGAGTAAACTGCTGCTGTATGTTTTGGCCCGGTACAGAAAGGAAATCTGCAACGGGTGTCAACTCAACCATCCGAGTCAGTGTCAGCACGAATGTCTGGAAGAGACGCCGGACTATTTTTACGAGGTACACCACTCCCAGCTGATGGAAAGACTTTGGACGGGTCGGTTTATCCCTACCATCCAACGAGCTCTTAACACTCGCCATCTCTGCGTGTCCGAGTACCGGGTCTGGGGCGCTTGTGATTTCCTGCTGCATGACTTTAAGACGATGAGACGCATCGAACACTCAATCGCCAAGATTTACAACACGATGACCGAAGGGGACGAGGAAAAGATTGAAATCGTAGACCAAGCTCTGTTTTGGCTTAGAGAGTGAAAATGGGTCACTACTGGACTAAACTCGTAACGCATGTAGAGGAACACGCGGTCATTTGTCATTTAATCCGTGTTTTGGATCAGGTTATTAAAAACAAAATGACTGTGAATCACGCGGGTTTGAACAGGGACGTTAAAGTAACTCGATTGGACTGCATGTTGGATATAGTTAGGTCCCAATCTGTACATACACCCTGGGATGTGTTGGTACGGTCCACATTGCAACTTGTAAAAGACGGTTCAGTGGCCAATGCATTCTACAAAATCATTAAAGAGATGAATGCCTCAAACGTAAGCCATTTGGTTACTCTGTATGCTTTGTTTGTAGACGCAGTGTGTTGTCTCGTACCTGCGGACACCTTGACAGAATTGAGAAGGTTGCATTATTATATTCGCATTATCCACGGGACCTCTGCCATGAATTTCCTCTCGTCTGCTTTAGCCTAATGCTATGTTGTTGTTTGTAACCGTGTATAGCTCATTTATCTTAAATGTTTGAATCATGTATGTAGCTCATATATCTTAAATGTTTTTGAATCATGTATACCTCGTATATTTAAATGTTTTGAAGCGTGTAAATCTCATATATCTTAAATGTTTGAAACATGTATATCTCGTATATCTTAAATGTTTGAAGCATGTATACCTCGTATCTTAAATGTTTGAATCATGTATATAGCTCGTATATCTTAAATGTTTGAATCATGTATACCTCGTATTACTTAAAGGTGTGAATCATGTATACCTCGTATATCTTAAATGTGTGAATCATGTATAGCTCTGTTACAACCCCGGCTCTTGGGAAGCAACATAGAGGAGTCAGACAATGTGTGTAGCAATTAAAGCAACATTTATTGCACAAAAAGAAACAAAGGATAACCAAAAGCTGAAAATGGAGGCTGGTGACAATGTAGCTGGCCCAGGCTGCATGGTGGAAGAGAGAGAGTGGGTGGAGCTTGGTTGGGCTTTTAAAGACCTCCCAGCAGGTGTCAGAGATTAAGAGGGAAACTACAGGGGAGGAGTTTGATTACCTGAAAAACAAAAAGAATCAGATTTGGACATAACAAGCTCGTATTACTTAAATGTGTGAATCACGTATAGCTCGTATTACTTAAATGTGTGAATCACGTATAGCTCGTATTACTTAAATGTGTGAATCATGTATAGCTCGTATATCTTAAATGTTTTTGAATCATGTATAGCTCGTATTACTTAAATGTTTTTGAATCATGTATACCTCGTATTACTTAAATGTGTGAATCATGTATAGCTCGTATGACTTGCGATTGTTATAAAATAAATGTTTTGGTAAGCGAGCGGTTGTGTTCATTATTGATTCAACATGTCGGAGAAATGTGTCATGAAAAAGGTTTACTATGACCCGTCTCACCCGGGTAGTTTAGGAGGAGTCGAACGACTCTGCAGGGCCGTACAAGATGAGACGGGGAAAAGAGTAAACCCTGATTGAGTCAGAGAAGCTGAGCAAGACGCATACACTCTGCATGAACCTACCAGAATACATTTTCCCAGAAATAGGGTTTTTGTACCGCGACCTCTGAACCAATTTCAAGCGGACCTCTGTGACATGCAAGCCTTGACCGAGCACAACGACGGTTTTAAATATCTGTTGACGGTCATCGATGTGTTTTCAAAGAAAGCGTACGTGCGAGCGCTAAAAAACCAAACGGCGTCCCAAGTCGCTAGGGCGTTTGACTCTGTTTTAGACGACAGTCAGACTCCTGAAAAGTTACAAACGGACGCGGGTAAAGAATTCTTTAACAGGACTTTTAAGGCGCTGATGGATAAACGCGGTATTAAACATTTCGCCATGGCCAGTGATCTGAAGGCCTCGGTGATTGAGAGATTTAACCGTATGTTGAAAACTAGAATGTGGAGATATTTTACAGCCGAAAACACCCGCAGGTACGTAGACGTCCTGCAGGACTTGGTTAAAAGCTATAATAACGGCTATCACACAAGTATAAAAATGACGCCTATGCAAGTGACGTCCGAGAACACCCTGCAAGTTTTTCAAAACCTGTACGGCTCAATCCCCCTGAGCTTCCAAGAAAAGTTAAAGATGAATTTTAAACAGGGAGATCTCGTGAGAATATCTAAAGTGAGAGGTGTGTTTGATAAGAAATACGAGCAGAGTTATACCGTCGAGGTGTTTACGGTGGCCGAATGCGTACCCCGAGTACCCCCCGTGTACAAACTGAAAAATTATGATGGAGAACCTATCCGGGTACGTTTTACGAAGCGGAGCTACAAAAAGTAAACATACCGCGAGACAAGAGCTATGCGGTGGAAGAAATTTTGGACCGACGCGTCGGCAGCGGAGAAAAACAAGCGTTGGTACGCTGGAAAAACTGGCCCGAGAAATTCAACAGCTGGGTGAAGGTCGGCGAGCTGAAAAATCTATAAGAGCGCGCCGTACGTCAGATTCATATTCATTTCATTAAATCATGTCTCAGATCTCAGGCGGCGAGGGGTTTTACGTTGCCCTGCCCTCCAACGCCAGCACGCACGTATTTAAAAATAATACCGGCTCCAGTTTCCACATTGACTTGGCGCAACATATTGACTTGGAGGGCCCGCGGCAAGTGGCCTTGACGGAGATTTTGTACCCGCACACGTGGCATAACATTCCTCAAGACGCAGCCTACTTTGAGTGGAGAAAGAAATCCGCGACACCCGACGGGGAGACCGTAGTCAACTGTCGAAGGTTCAGAGAATTTCAGGCAGGCGGTCAGTATCATCTGCGCGTTTTTCCGCCCACGTCTTACATATTGGGCATGAAATCGGGAGAATGGTTCACGTTCGACGCCAGGTTGGCGCCCCACCCGGCCGATATAAAAGCGGGAAATTACCACCTTTACTGCTACAGCGACGTGGTAAGTCATCAGCTCGTAGGCGACACCTACGCTCCGCTCTTGAGGACCGTCCCTATACAAGGGACGTACGGAGACGTCATCACGCAGTGTTTTAATCCCGCCTCGTATCTACCAGTCATCAAGAAACACATTGAAAGAATCCATGTTGAGATTAAGACCGATCAAAATAAGCCAGTAAACTTTACCTTTGGCAAGACTATCGTGAAACTCCATTTCAGACCCGCAAAGACCTCGTTGAAACCATGACCCCTTACCACGATCCTCGTCGTTTTGTGAGCTACTATGAAAACCAAGTGGGCGGAGCCCTCCCCGGTTTTTACGGCTCCCCCGTCATGTACTGACGAGGGATAGGGTCTATATTTTCAAGATTATTCTGTTTCGTGTCCCCTATCGTGAAAAAAGGTTTTGCCATCGCTAAGCCTCATCTCAGGTCGGCCGCTAAAAACATAGCCTCGGAGGTCATAAGCCACGCCGTAGGTAAAATAACGGGTCGAAACTCTGATCAGACGTCCGGGGGTATTATGGTTTTGGCCAGAAGAGCGAGAAAGAGACCTCTGGGGGATCTAAAAAACGTCGACGCTCTGCCAAGGGCAAGTCAGTCGGCACGAGAGGCACTAAGGGAAACAAGTCTACCCGGAGCCCCTCAGCAGCGGCGATAAGGTCCAGCGATATCTTTTAGGAAAAAAAAAACAAAACATGGCTCTTTTACATCACAAATCGGCCGAGTGCAGCATGGCGGAGCTGGATTTATTTTCAGCCCCCCATGACGCAGCTGTCTATAGACGAAAAGCTCTACGCAGAGATTTTGCTTATATCGGCCATTACAGACTCGGGGCCTATAGAGTTTTTCATTCCCGGAGACGGCGAAAAATATTTGGATTTGAACGACATCTTGCTACACCTGCGACTGAAAATTACCAAAGCGGACGGTACGAACCTGGATAATGACGCGCCCATAGGCCTTGTGAATTATCCTCTGAATACCATTTTCAGTCAGTGCGACGTTATTCTCGGCGATAGATTGATATCGCAATCCAGCGCCACTCACCCGTACAGAGCCATGATCGAAACCCTCCTCAACTTTTCAGAAGATTCTCTAAAAAGTCAGTTTACCGGCGGGTTATTTTACAAAGACACGGCAGGCTCAATGGATTCTGTGGTGACAAATAACGGACCTAACAAAGGTCTCGTGGAGAGAGCTCGGTTCACCGCTAATTCCCGCGAGCTTCACCTGCTGGGCCCTCTCCACGCCGACATACTTTTCTGCGAGAGGCTTCTCTTGAACTCTGTGGTTCTGAGAATTAAACTGACCCGCGCTAGCGATGCCTTCTGTCTCATGCAAGCCGCTAATGCTAATTTTAAATTAAAAATATCGGGCGCTTCTTTGTTTGTCAAGAAAACGACCGTTTCCCCCGCGGTGCGTCTGGGTCATGCGGCGGCCCTGTTGAGGGGTAACGCGCTCTATCCTTTGTCCCGCGTCAACGTGAAAACGTACTCCATCCCGGAAAATACTCAAGTATGTAAGAAAATCTCTTTTTGGGCACGATGCCGAAATATGTAGTGTTGGCTATGGTGAACCATGAAGCCTTTACGGGAAAAAGTGACCTGTCGCCCTTCAACTTTGCTCACAACGATGTGGAATACTTGGCCCTCTGTCAGGACGGCAGACAGGTGCCCGCCAAAGCTTTCCAGCCTCAATTTGACCAAGGCCAGTCGGTCAGAGAGTTTTACAACATGTATACGGCCACGGGAAGACACCTGAAAGATTTGCCGCTGGGCATCGACAGGGAGGATTTTAACCAGGGTTACTCGTTGTTTGTGTTTAATCTCAACGCGGCCAAAGACGCAGACGCCTTGTCCCCCGTCTCCAACGGGTGCTTGAGGTTGGAAATGAGATTCAGAGTTCCCCTGCCGCATACAACCACTCTGATTGTGTACGCGTGTTATGAGAGTATTTTGGAGATCAACTCCAAACGTCAAGTGCTGGTGGATTATTATTGAGAAAAGAAAGAAAGAAAGAAAAGAAAGAATATGAATACCACCAACTGGAAAGTGTCATGCAACATTTACTGGGAGATGCGTTTTGCGGCGTGTGGGCTTCGGACCAACAACCGGCGCTGAAGCGCTCATTCAGATGTCCCGCCTACATGATCGTCAACACGCATCCTAGTCATCAGCCCGGAGAACACTGGCTAGCACTCACTCTGGACCAAGACGGGAGCATCACTTTTTTCGACTCGTTCGGACTACCGCCCGACTTTGTCTATTACCCGAAAACCGTGTTACAATTTTTAAAAAGCCGTTGTAAGAAAAAATTACTGTACCAGAAAAGACAACTTCAAGACGTCGCGTCGACCGCCTGCTGACAGCATTGTGTTTATTATTTATGTCATAGGGCCTGCGGGCTACCTTTTGAGAGCGTGCTATCTCTGTATCACGATGACGTCGTAAAAAGTGATGAAATGGTATCAAAGTTTGTGAAAAAATATCAACGTTGTACGAGGATTCAACGAGCAGATTCTTTTTACCACGCCGCCTGTTCTCTAGAAATGTTCAAAGATTGTTACAACTTGTTTAAGAATTAAAAGAAAAGACAAGACAAACGTCAATGTTGTTGTTGTTGTTATTGTACTACTCTTTTATTAAAGTAATTATCACGCCGTATAATTAATCCAACGAGCGGCTGTTTTCCACTTTTTTCTTTCACTCCTTTTTACCGGCGTAACCCATTCCTCCTCCTCCTCCTCCTCCTCCTCCTCCTCCTCCTCCGCAAACGGAATTAAATCTTGTTTTTTCCGCTTTCCTTTCTTCCTCTTGACCGGCGCTACAGCCCCCTCTTCTCCTTCTTCCTCTTCTTCTGCTTGCTCTCCTTCACGCCACCCTCCGACGGTTTTGAGTCGACGATATTGAGCGCAAGCGCGAGGATTGGTCACCGAGCTTATCGGTATGTTGAGCTCCATCAGGGTATTCAAAAACCCCGTCCATCCCTTGGGCGTTGGAGATTTCTTTTTATAAGAGACTGATAGGTTTTTAAACAAGTCAGTCATGTGCGAACCTCTCACAATCTTTCCCTCGTGAATAAATTCACCCTTGGGAGTCCACCCGTCCTGGCTCTTGACTAATTTCTTCATAATATACTCAGCATTTTTGCGGTTGCGCTGAGGAAGATTTTGCAGTACCTCGCGAGCCGTCTCATCCAGTCCTGCCTCTTTCTCATCCTTTTCTTCATTTTCATCCGGTTTTTCTTCCGGCTTGTCAGAGTTGCGAGGTAGGCCTCTCGCCGTCTTTAAGTAAAGTCGACGTTCCTCCTCCCCTCGTTTGACCAGGGTGAGGTATCTTTGTAACAGAGCGTTATATTTTTTAATTTTTTCATAAGGATTAAGCCCCCGTTCGTTTAATATATCCCTCATTTTTGCGCCTAAATCATTTTCAGCCGTACGTCTCATGGCCTGAGATTCACCGTCGTAGTTGTTGTTGTTGTTGTTGTTGCCCAAAGTCTGACTCATATGGCTCAGCTGTTGAGGCGTGACCAGAAACATCTTTTGAGACATTTTTTTTTCTTTTTTCTTTTTCTTTCTGGTTAGCGCCTATTAATTAGCCCTCCTAGAAGCTGTCCAAAGATGGGCACAACCGCCGAAAGCAGAGGCAATAGAAACCCTCCGGACTGGGTCAGCAGAGCTCGGCGCTTGGTTTTTAGGCTGGCTTTTTTATTTGACAGCAATTTGATAATTTTCTTTTGCCTTTTGAGTTTTTGATATTGAGCCCTGGTCAGGGGAATGTTTCCTTTCAAAACATTTAAAGAGAGTTCGCACAAAGACTGAAGAAAGTCGGAAGAGCCGTGGTTAAGAATATCTTTACGCCTCTGAGGCGTGGCGTGACACAAAGCACGCAGTAAAGGAGCGTTCCTTTTTAAACACGCAGACATGACGACGATAATGATGATGATGACGATTCAGGAAGACCGTAATTTAGGTAGACAGACGACGGGCCACTGCTCCGGTAACAACCCTGATCTCAGTCTGTATTGTTCTGGACAATTTGGGGTGAGATCTACGATTAAATAACCGTGAGCGTCTCTGGTGGCATCTTCAAAGCTTTCTGAAAAAAAAGTTTTTCTCAAAGGAAAAATTTGTTGAGCCAATATATTTATCTGTAACCTATCTCTGGGGTTTTTAAACAAGACCAGGTAATTACTGTTTAAGCTGATGGTCCGACTGTGTTTGCCCCAATGAAAAACATTTTGCGTCAACATCATGACGCTCATGTTCCTGTGGTGTCTGTATTGTGTAAAAATCTTGACTACTTCGGGATGGTCGGAGGCCTGAAAAATGACGTCGTCCAGGATAATCAAGTGACTTTGATCGGGGGGAAACAGGTTCTCATCATCAAAAGAATCAGGCAAGCCTTCGACAAATTTAATCTTTTTATTCATCTTTTGCAGTTCACCGTACATAGGCTGGAACGAAGTATATATCCATACAATATTTTCAGGCACCTGAGACAAAACATCTTGACAGTTTTCCAATACACTTTTTACAAAAAAAGTTTTTCCACAACCGCTGGGTCCCACAATCTGACATGAGAAAGGCACTCGCAGTCTAGGATCAAAGTCAATCGGCCGGTGGTCTGCGGAAAACATTTCAATAGCCAAACGGCAACGTTTCACCTGTGGAAAGCAGTTGTCTCTTGTCAAATACCACACGAAACCTTTTTAAAAATGACGAGTTTTTAAGCAGAAACCCGTTTTTATCCCTATTTATACCGTGTTGAAGAGTCTCGATACACCCCTCCTCCTCCTCCTTCTCCTCCTCCTCCTCCTCCTCCCTCTCCCCCGTACGGTGGTTTAGCAGGTAACCCTCTACCAGCTCTTTGACGCTGTCAAAATTGATTTTTTCACAACATTCGTACGTCTGAGTAATGCCCTTCACCTGCAGCACGGCTCGTTTGTTTTTTCTGGTCAAGTAGGCGTAACTTTTAGGACCCCCCGCCGCAAATTCCTGTATGGTGTCGCCCCCCCAGCTCGTCAGTCAAGTCTCCCAAATAATTACCCAGTTTGAGCCCCTTCTCTCCTTCTTTTGCGACATAAATTAGAGAGTCGGTGTCGAGGTAAAGTACCCGATTTTGCAATTGATGCAAATAGTCGTATAACTTTAGACGGCCGTAAGCTGTGGTGAATGCCGCGATAAACATGTTGTCCGTCTTGTTGGGGGGTGCGATATACCGATCGCCGTGACACCACTGAATCAGAGCCGTGGTCTCGTTTAGGAAGGAAACGTATTTGACTTTGTGTTTTTCTGAAAACATGTAACTGAAAAACTCCTCCAGTTCCCTGACGAGCACGGTCTGGTTCAGGTTACTTCTCTGGGCAAACTTTCCCCATAAGCTATTTAGACAGAGCTTAGCCACCTGTCTTTTAGCCGGGTTCGGTTGGATTTTGTCTGCGTCCAGCAAAATGCCCTGATTTGCCCCGTAGTCCGCAATGTACTTTTCTCTACTCTCCGGATCTGAGGCCCCGGCAGGGTAGCCCGAGGCCTCCTGTTTACCCTTGAGAAAAGTGTGCATGTACTCTACAAATACGTCGTCGCTGCGTCTATCAAAGTGCCACACCTCTGTGATCTTACCTAGTCGGTACCCCAACTCCAAGGCTTTGTTAAATTCGGGAGTGACCCAAACCCCCGTCAACACCCTGCCCTCATCGTCGTGGGTACACGAGATGGCCCGAAAATTAAGATCGGCGCACGTTCGACAGAGGGTGAACACCAGTTTACCCGAGGGTGTTTTGTAGGGCAACACGGGGAAAAACAAACCTCGAGGAGGGTAGACGACGGCCCTGATTAACCCAAAGTAGTTTTGCGGCTTTTTGAAATCTCGGTAAACTATTTCAGGGTGTCCTAGAGGATAGGGAAAGGCGCAGTTAACGTAGGGATACAAGGATGTCACGTCCACGTAGCATACAGTTTCATTCGCCACCGCCGTGTACCTCAGCCTCACAGCGCTCGTCCTACCGCTGTACAAAGCGTCGCGGGGTGACAAAGGTCGGGGGGTTTTGGCACACTTGAGAAAATCTCTCAGAGGCGGATGGGATTTTTTTCAACTCGAGCCAATCGTGCTCTCTCATCACGTTCACCTTAAGACCGTAGACGGACTCTAACGTCTGTATTCACACCACGGTGGAGGCGTGCAACTCGTCAAACGGTCTGCCCGTCAGAGGGCAGGTGTCGTGGGGCTGAAAGCAGGACGGACAACCGTGATAAAAACAACCCAGAAACTCCCAAGCCGTTTTCACGCCTCGGACCTCGGCGTAACCGTCTACAAAGTAACGACTGATCTATTTTTCACCTGCGTTCAACGCGTGCTGAATAAAGACGCCCTCGGTATGCGCCACCCACTCTAACCACTGAACACCGGCGTTTGAGTAGGTTTTGTGACGTCTTCGATAGTCGCCGGGAGAAGGAATGGCCAGGGTGTCGGGACATAGGAAATTTGTGCGCAACACTTTCATGCAGGCCGAAGCGATGGTGGCGCAACTGAAAGGGTCCACGCCCGTTTCGTCGATGTAACCTTTTCTGAAAATGTCACAGGCTCGCGCGAGAATATCCACGTCATTTTGACAGTAGCGGACGGCTTCTTTCTCAAAATTGAACGTGCCGTGACGCACCATCTCGTACCACGCTTCAAATTCTCTCTTGCCCTCTCTGCTCATTTGTTTGACGCCGTAGGTCTCTGGCTCGGGGTAGGGGCCTACGTACTTTAAGTGATTCTCAGAGCTAAATCGATGGGGAAAAAAAACCCTTGTTTTTATCGGGAAAACCTAGAGCTTTGGGCAGAGCCGACATACGGCACGTCAAGAAACTGAGACTGTCAATGTATCTGTGTTCGTAATCGGGGTTGGTGAAACGTACGACTTTGCTTCCCTGCATTATGAGCGCCTCGGGCTTCAGGTTCAGAGACAGCATGGCGTTGACCACAATGTATCCGTCAAATCCTCTAGCGTTGTGAGCGATAAAGACGGATTTTCTGTACACGGGTCGTCTGAAATGCAAAATAAACTGTTTGGTGCAATCTATGCCCTGAGCATTCCACCTTTTGCCATCGAGGGTTTTCATACACACCAGAAAAGGGACGTGCGCTCCCGACGAGTCTACATACGTCTCGAAATCGTAGAAAATCAATTTCTCTGTATGTTTTGTCTCGACGGGTAAACGCTGTATGTAACACAGGTGCTCCTCGCTCTCGTCTTTTTCTATGGTTACGCCGCAGATTTTACATTTGACTTCTGGACACGCGTGTTGTTTACCGTTACCATTCATAGCGATGTAGTATAGCATGTCGCATTTTTTGCATCTTTTAATCAGCTCGCAATTACTGACGTATTTTTCAGCCACGGGCCGCTTTACGGGCTCTTTGTGTTTGGCTAAACACGATGCGGAACGGCACGTTCTGTTACAGTCGACGCAAACTACGGGTCGGAGCTCTCGCTTGCTACAGGAGGGGTCCGAGCAAACGGAGCAATGACCCTCGCAATAGTGACACGCGACAGAGGTGTACCCCACGTAGCAATACTCGCACACGTATGGCGAGTCTAGGAAGGATTTCAGGCTCGTTATGCTGTAGTAGTGTTTTTCAAACAGAAACATAAACACCGTCTTTTGTCTTCTCAGTGAATCGGTCGGAAATTTAGAGAGCGTTCGAGCGTTGTCAGTTCTGTAGAACACTACAATTTTGCAGTTTGAGACTTCAAATTTCGCTATATCGCCGAACGTTACCGCGGTCTGATCGTTCAAACCCGCCTTACTTTGAAAGTCTCTGCCGAGCGCAAACGCTTCGCTATCAACGATATCGGGGTAAAGCAGGTGAGCCAAATTAATTGCAAAACAAAGTTGGTTGTCGTGGCCGTTGATAGCGACCCGCAGAGACTGTCGCTTTTTTTTTTAATAATCTCACCGTCTAAGGTATTAGACAAGAGTCTTCGACCGCCGCCTCGGGGGTTTTTGACGAGTTGGACGGTGAATACCAAATTACCGTCGGTTTTAACGGCCATGTTAGATTGCACAATGCGGTCTAGGAAAGACTTTAAGTGAGTTAAATCAAACTCCTCTCCGCTCACGACGCAGGACGTGCCTTGAGGCAGAGTATCGCCTCTCAACTCGAGCTGCACCGCATCTTGTCGTTCGACTTGTGAAATGACTTTCGTCACCGCTTGCGCCATCTCTGTAAACACCCTGACGTAAAATTCACCAAAATCAGCCGTACCTCGATGTAGTTCGGTAATGTTGATGTTGAGCGGATGGCTGGATTCAACGTTGTTAAATCTAGGTCGCGTCACCACGCTCGACGAGGGTGAATTTTGAGGCGAGTTTTCTCGCTGCGATGTGCGTTGATGTTCTAAATTTTCCAAACGAACGTCCTCTACATTACCCCCTCGCTGTTGATTTTGACGGTCGGACGTTGCGAGTTGGACATTTTCTAAATGATTTACGGCGTGGTCTATGGTGTTAAAGACGCTCGTTTGATTTTGGGCACTTTGATTATTATCAAGTCGGGTCTCGGTTTGCAAATGCGTGTTGTTTGAGGTCGAGGGATTGGCGGGTATTTGATTTAACAAATCTTGACATTGGCTTATCGTATTTAAAACAGCTTGCGTATGATTAAGTTCGGCGATAGCAACGTCAATATCTGAGAACGGGTCAGGGATAAAAGAAATGACGGGGCTTTGTTCTCCGATTAAAGAGTCGTACCGCGTGGGTACACTGTTTGAAGAGGGCAAGGGTATTTGATTTAGCAAGTCTTGACATTGATTTATGGTGTTTAAAATGCTTTGAGAATGATCAAGATCTGCGATAGCCATATTGATGTCTGTGAGTGGGTTGGTGATTTCTACATCTTGTTGTGCCTTGCATAAAGACTGAGCGGGTTCTCGAGTTTCATTTAATACATTCTGGTTTAATTCTTTTATCATCACATCAAGTATTGAGGGACGGCGGTTGCTTTCATCCATGGTTACAGAAAATAAAAAACAAAATTTTAAAAACCAAACAACAACAACAACAGCAACAACAACAACAACAACAATCCAAACTTACACTCAAACACCAAGGCCTAGCACAAAGAGTATCTCGCTCATGGCCCTTAGCATAGTACCGACGAGAAGATGTATTTTCTTCTTTCTCCCTCTGACAAGGTCGCGCGTACATTTTCTGGGTCTTTTTGCTGAAAAAAAAAAAAAAAATAGAGAGAGAGAGGATTATTCATTATTTTATTCATATTGTGTGCTAAATTAAATAGTAAGTAAGTAATAGTAAGTAATAAATACGAAATATACGTTTGTTGGTTAGATATATATGTCCCATATCTATATCACTTTCTTGTTCCTCACATAAAGATTGAGCGGGTTCCTGAGTTTCATTTAATACATTCTGGTTTAATTCATGCATCATCAAGTATTGAGGGACAGCGGTTGCTTTCATCCATGGTTACAGAAAACAAAACTAAAACTAAAAATAAAAAACAAAACTTACGCTCAAACACCAAGGCCCATCACAAAGAGGATATCGCTCATGGTCCTTAGCGTAGTACCGACGAGAAGATGTATTTCTTGTCTCTCCCTCTGACAGGTCGCACATTTGAAACTATGCGTACATTTTCTGGGTCTTTTTGCTGAAAAAGAGAGAGAGGGAGAAGATAAGATACACCTTTATTGATCCCATAATTGAGAAATTCCGGTGTTACAGCGGTCCGGATTAAAGATTTCAAAATTTAAACCTGAAAAACTAGGCATGCCAAATAAGTACAAAATACAAGAAACGGCGATAAATAACAATTATAATAATAATAATGAGAAGCTGTGAATGAAAATGAGCTGTGGATAAAAGGGAGCGCATCTAGTGCAAAGTAATCATTTTAAAAGTCATTATTTTATTCAAATTGTATTCTTAATGAAACAAATAATAAATATGAAATATATGTTTGTTGGTTGGGGGGAACGTTTATGAGCCGACGCGTGTTTCACATCGGACCTATATCACATATGCAATGTGCGTTTGTTGGATAGGGGGGAACGTTTATGTGCCGACGAGTGTTTCACGTCGGACATGGATCGATAATGGTCCAACTTCATGTTTGTAACATTGCAGCATGAAGCCGACACAGATCCTGCGTTTTTACTTTTTTTAAAAAAAGAAAATAGAAGGTTTTTTTTGACTCACACTCGGTCGACCGTCGCTGTCGCTGCTGCTACTGCTGCTGCTGGTGCTGGGTGTCCGCCACCTCTTCCTCCCGGGTGCAGAAGAATGTAGTGTTTGTACAGGAGGACGTGTACCGTCCTTCGCATGCTCCGGAGTGGTCTGAGACGATGGTTGGACGGGGTCAGCTCTTTTAACCACGTCGGCTGTTGAGGGAATCGGGGCCGGAGCAGAGTGCTTAGTTTCTTCGGCCTCTGCTTGACGAATGATTTCGCTCAACTCTTCCAGATCATTGACCGTGACTGTAAAACAAACAAAACCAACGGAATATATTTTGTATTAGATGCGTAAATGTGTATGAGATGTGCGTTAACAACATCAACAAGAACAAGACTTACAGTCGCACAGGTTGTTATACTCTGGGCTCATGAGATAACCTTCGTCCGTTAGATTGATGATGTCTGTAAATAGAAAATAATAATAAATTAACGGATCCCTGTGAAACTTAAAGGACAAGAAAATGGTTTAAAAAAGATGGTAAAAGTTTTCTTACCAAAGTCCATGATAGGTCTCGGTGTTCCTGTAAATGCGCTCTTTGGTGTGAGTAACTAACGAACGGTGGAAAAAGCTGTAAAGAAAACCGTACGAATGGTAACTTATGCTTTATTGATTGTAGTAGGCCTATGTGCTTAAAAGCTCACTCCATAATGGTCACCCCATATGCTAAGGTGATTTGGAGAAACTGACGTAAAGTGAATAGTGTGTGTGTGTGTATGTGTGTGTGTGTGTGTGTGTGTGTGTGTGTGCGCGTGCGTGCGTGCGTGTGTGTGTGTGTGTGTGTGTGTGTGTGTGCTTGTGTGCGTGCGTGCATGTGTGGAGGTGAATGTTGGGTGAGAATTGCTTGCACTTTCACACTTTGTACTTTTAGTTAGAACTCATCTTTTCACCCTCTGTAACTAATATAATTAACGTATTTTTTCATGTCACAAACAAAAAGAGTTTAAATAAACGGAATATTTAATTGCTGTGTGAGAAAGAGAAAGGGAAACAAGAAGATGGTTAGGATTTATTTTAACTACATCACCATATCGGGATATTGTGAATCATGTCTGGCGCGTCTCCTTTTCCCCCCTCCCTACATCCCGGCTCCCACAACATTCACCCCGGTGTGTTATTGGGAAAATTCTTCATTCACAAATGCGGATATTTTAAGACTCATTGGAGGAATGAGCTAAAACTGTCACAGCTCAGGTTTCTTAGGTTGTATTTATTCAGTTATGTTGTTTCCTGTTTTACTTTGAAACTCACATCTCCTCTCATTTCAGATCACTTCACTTCCTGCCCCTGTGTGTTTTCCCTCCCTTTTGATGGCTTCACCTGTGTCTGATTGTCTGTCCCGCCCTGATTAGTCTCACCTGTGCCTTGTTATCCTTCCCCTCACCACAGTATTTAGTGTGTGCCTTGTTTTCTCTCTGTGCCAATTCGTCTTAGCTCCTTGTGTGTCGATGTTCCAGCTTTTTGATTCCCTGTGCCTCTTTGTTAGGTTTTTGGACTTAGCCTGTTTTTTTGACTCTGCCTCTGCCTTGTCCCTTTTTGGATACTTTTGCCTCTACTGATCTCCCTGTGTGTACCTCAACCTATTTTGTCCAGTAAAGACTTTTTACTTACCTGAACTGCCTCTTAAGTCGTGCGTTTGAGTCCATTCTCTCCTGGTTCACCAGTTTTAACAGTACGAACTGGCCAAACCATGGACTCAGCCGACTCTAATCCTGTGCATGCTGCCATTCGTGCTCAAGGAGAGCAGATCCACCATCATGAGGAGCAGCTCACTGCCGTGGATATAGGAGTAAGAGAGCTTAACGAGCGCCATGAGAATTTCCAGGCCTCCATCAGCAATCAAGTGAGCCACCTGAGCAACCAGCTTCAACACCTGATGAGCCGCATTGAGTCTCTCATCCCTTCTCCTCCTGCTCCTATGCCTGCCTCAGCTCCTGTATCTGCTCCACAGCCGCCTCCTCCACTGGCTCTGGCTCTTGCACCTGTTTTTTCCCCTCACCTAGCCAAGCCTGAGCGTTTCTCCGGAGATTCTAGTAACTGCTGATCCTTCCTGGTCCAGTGTGGGCTTCATTGTGAGCTGCAGGCATCCTCGTTTCCCTCTGACTGTTCAAAGGCGGCATTTATCATCACTCACCTTTCAGGCAGAGCTGAAGCCTGGGCCACAGCAGAGTGGGCTAGAGATTCCCCTATTTGCAACTCCTTGAGCCTGTTCACAGAAACACTGAGCAAGATTTTTGACCACACCACCCCTGGTCGAGAGGCTGCACGAGCACTGGTGGGTCTTCGCCAAGGCAAGCAACGAGTCATGGACTACGCCGTTGAGTTTCGCACCCTGGCAGCAGACAGCGGCTGGAATGCTGCCTCCCTGCTTGACACCTTCCTCCATGGGTTGGCTGACCCGATAAAGGACCAGTTGGCCCCCCTTGAGTTGCCAGGTGATTTGGAGTCGGTAATAGCACTTGCTATCCGTATTGACACTCGCCTGATAGAAAGAGAAAAGGAGAGGTCCAGAAATGCAGTTTCTCTTCCCTTCCAGATGGGGCAGCAGCCTCGCAATCATTCTTCCTGGCGATCTCCTCCTGGGGCTACTCCAGCCAACTCTTCAGCCCCCCCTGCTGCACTGGAGGAGCCTATGCAGGTCGGAAGAACCAGACTCACTCCAGAGGAACGAGAGTGCCGTCTGCGGGAGGGTTGCTGCATCTACTGCTCTCAGCTGGGTCATTTCCTGTTTTCATGTTCATTAAAAGATAAGGCTCGCCAGTGAAAAAGAGGGCGCTGGTGAGCCGAACAACTTCCTCTAAATATTCCTCCTGACCTCTCACTCAGGCCCAGTTCATCACCCCTTCTCTGTCGCTCCCTCATCCTGTGCTGGTGGATTCTGGGGCGGATGAGAGTTTTATGGACTGGAGATTAGCCAAGACTCTCGGACTCAAGAAAGTTCCCCTCCCCAAGCCCTTGGAAGCCAGTGCTCTGGATGGCCGCCTGTTGTGCAGAGTCACTCATCGCACGCAACCAGTTCGGCTCATCATTGCTGGTAATCATTCTGAGTTCCTTGTTTCCACGTCTTTGACTCTCCTCTACATCCTCTCATCCTGGGTCTACCCTGGCTTATTGAACACAATCCACATATGAACTGGTCCACTGGTGAGTATTGGACTGGGATAAGGGATGCTTACTAACCTGCTGCTCATCTGTCTCTCCTCCTGAGTTTTCAGATTCTCCAGTTCCACCATCACCTGAGAGTTCTGGGTCTCCAGAGGTTCCTGAGTCGTCTCCTACTCCTACATCTGATTCAGAGTTTTCAGACCTGTCCTGCGTCCCCTCCTGTTACCTCGACCTCAAGGAAGTCTTCAACAAGGCTCGCGCCACCTCCCTGCCTCCACACTGCTGCATTGACCTTCTCCCTGGTACATCACCTCCTAAAGGCTGGTTGTACTCTCTCTCTGCCCCTGAGAGGGAGACCATGCAGAAGTACATCGACTCCTCCCTTGCTGCTGGGATCATCTGACCATCTTCTTCTCCAGCAGGGGCAGGTTTTTTCTTTGTGGAGAAAAAAGACAAGACTCGTCCCTGTATTGACTACAGAAGTTTGAATGACATCACCATTAAGAACAGGTACCCACTCCCTCTCATTTCCTCTGCCTATGAACTGTTGAAAGATGCTAAGATCTTCACCAAATTGGATCTTAGAAATGCTTATCACCTGGTGAGGATAAGGGAGGGGGACGAGTGGAAAACGGCATTCAACACTCCCAGTGGTCATTACGAGTACCTTGTTATGCCATTTAGTCTCACTAATGCTCCAGCTGTCTTCCAAGCCCTAGTGAATGATGTCCTTCGGGACATGCTCAACCAGTTTGTTTTTGTCTACTTGGATGACATTCTCATCTTCTCCCCGGATGAGCAGACCCACATCCAGCATGTTCGCCAGGTCCTGCAGCGTCTTCTCGATCAACAACTCTTCGTCAAAGCAGAGAAATGTGAGTTTCATGTTCCCACAGTCTCCTTCCTCGGTTTTGTTGTCTCTGCTAACAACATTCAGATGGACCCCATTAAGGTCAGTGCTGTGGCTGAGTGGCCCACACCAACTAGTTGTAAGCTAGCACAGCGCTTTCTGGGGTTTGCTAACTTTTATAGATGTTTCATCAGGAACTTTAGCACTGTGGCTGCTCCTCTGCATGATTTAACCTCCCCTCATGTCAAGTTTCAGTGGTCTCCCCAGGCAGATTTGGCCTTCCGAAAGCTAAAGGAGAGCTTCACGTCTGCACCAGTCCTCACTCTACCTGACCCACATCGGCAGTTTGTGGTGGAAGTGGATGCTTCTGATGTGGGCATCGGGGCGGTCCTCTCTCAGCGCTCGCCAAAGGATAACAAGCTCCATCCCTGTGCTTTCCTGTCGAGGAAACTCACCTCAGCAGAGAGGAACTATGATGTAGGGGACAGAACTGCTGGCTGTCAAAGTGGCATTGGAGGAGTGGTGTCACTGGCTAGAGGGAGCGGAGCTCCCATTCCTGGAGTGGACTGATCATAAGAACTTGGAGTACATCAGGACTGCCAAGCGGCTCAATGCCAGACAAGCCAGGTGGGCCCTTTTCTTTAATCGTTTCAAGTTTACTCTGTCCTATCGGCCTGGATCTAAAAATGTTAAGCCTGATGCCCTGTCTCGTCTGTTTGACCCTGACTCTGTTTCCAAGTCTCCTTCCCATATCCTGCCTCTTTCCTGTGTGGTTAGGGCTGTTACATGGGGGGTTGAGAGGAGGGTCAGGGAGGCCATTTCTCTTGTTGAAGTGCCGGATGGGTGCCCCCCGAACCGGTTGTTTGTGCCTGTCTCTCTTCGCACCCAGGTCATCCACTGGGCTCACACCTCCCGCATTTCTTGCCATCCTGGAGTCCAGCGGACTGTCTTCATCATTAAGCAACGTTTCTGGTGGCCATCCATGGGGAAAGAGGTGGGAATATGTGGCAGCCTGTCCAGTGTGTGCCAGAAACAAGATCTCATGACGCCCCCCTCCTGCATCTCCTACATCCACTGCCAGTGCCTCACCGTCCCTGGTCTGACATCTCCCTGGATTTTGTTACGGGTCTACCTCTCTCAGAAGGTAACACCACCATCCTCACAGTTGTTGACAGATTTTCCAAGATGGCTCACTTTATTCCTCTGCCCAAGTTACCCTCTGCCAAGGAAACAGCGGAGGTGATGATGTTCCATGTGTTCCGCCTTCATGGTTTTCCCAGGGATGTGGTGTCTGACCGAGGTCCCCAGTTTGTGTCTCGATTTTGGAAGGCTTTTTACTCCTTGCTTGGGGCCACTGTCAGTCTCTCCTCCGGCTATCATCCTCAGTCCAACGGCCAGACTGAAAGGCTCAACCAGGAGCTGGAAACAGGATTACGCTGTCATGTCTCCCAGAACTCAGCCTCTTGGAGCAAGCACCTTATCTGGGTTGAGTATGCTCACAACACGTTGCCTTGCTCTGCCTCTGGTCTCTCTCCTTTCCAGTGTGCATACGGGTACCAACCTCCATTGTTCCCTGAGGTAGAGACAGAGGTCAGTGTTCCTTCAGCCCAAGCCCTCATCTGCCGTTGTCGCCGAGTGTAGAATGGTGCTCGCCAGATGCTTCTGAGGAGTTCGGCACATTGCAAGAGGATGGCAGATCGTCGACGGGCTCCTGCTCCTTCCTATCGGCCTGGACAAAGGGTGTGGTTGTCTACTCAGGACCTGCCGTTGCATGTGGAATCACGTAAGCTGGCTCCTAGGTTTGTGGGTCCCTTTCCTGTTTCCAAGGTGGTTAATCCTGTGGCAGTGCGTCTTCAGCTTCCCAGGTCCATGAGGATCCACCCTACATTCCATGTGGCCCGCCTTAAATCTGCAAAGGAGAGCTCTTTGGTCCCTGCCTCCAGACCCCCACCACCCCCCCGGTTCGTTGACGGCGGGCCTGTGTACACCGTCAAGCGCCTCCTGGCAGTTCGTCGCCGTGGCCGTTGGCACCAATATCTGGTTGACTGGGAGGGCTATGGGCCTGAAGAGAGATCGTGGGTTTCTGCCAGCAACATTATGGACCCTGAGCTGGGAGTAGGTGAAAGGTCACCATCCATCATCTTTAAATTTGACAGAAAGTGTATTATTTATTCTCTCTATTTTATTATCAAGAGAAACCTTGATTTTGTGTTTTTAACTGAAACTTGGTTAAATGAAAACAACAATGCAGCAGTACTTATTGAATCAGACCAAACCAAACTTCCATTTTATCAGCTCAGTTAGAGAACTTAGGAAAGGAGGTGGAGTAGCCACTTTATTTAAGGATGTTTACCAGTGCAAACAGTTGTCATACGGGAAGTTTGAGTCTTTTGAATATGTTGCACTGCAGTTGAGATCCTCCTGTCAAGCAGTATTAGTAACCATTTACAGGCCTCCAAAATATAGTGCACACTTTGTTGATGACTTTTCTAAATTATTGTCTGTTGTCTGTATTGATTTTGACTGTGTTGTTATAGCGGGTGATTTTAATATTCATATTGATAATCCCAAAGATGGCAGTGCGAAAGAACTTTTCTACATCCCGGACAACTTTGAACTTTCCCAGCATGTAACAGAGCCAGCACACAATAAGGGACATATTTTAGATCTAATTATCTCCAAAGAGCTCAACATTTCTGAGGTTGTGGTGACTGATGTTGCCTTTTCTGATCATTACTGTGTTTTCTTTAAAATGGCCATCTCCGCTGACACCAGTAAAAGTACAACAGGGGTAATCAGAAAACGCTATATCAACGAAAACACCTGTACACTATTCACCCAGGATTTTACACCCACACCAGCTCTGCCCTCAGTCTCTGTCAATGATCTGGTTCATAGTTTCAGCTCTAAAGCTATGAATATTATGGACAATATTGCCCCCATGAAGGTCAAAATTGTCTCTGGTAAGAAAAAACCACCATGGAGGAACGCCACACAGGTAAAAGCTCAAAAAAGAGAATGCAGAAAAGCAGAACGCAGGTGGCGAAAAACCAAACTCCAGGTTCATTATGACATCTATAAGGAAAGTCTGCACATCTATAGCTTGGAGCTAAAAAGGGCACGGCAGTCCTTTTTCTCTGAGATTATCAACAAAAATAACAACAATGCACAGACTTTATTTACTGTTGTTGACAGACTGACAAACCCATCAGCGTCAGTCCCTCCTGAACTGCTATCCACCAAGGCATGCAATGACTTTGCTTCTTTTTTCACAGATAAGATTTTAAAGATAAGACAGACAGTCTGTAACTCCAACACAGTGGCTATTTCACCTGTGCCTCATAAGACTACTCCAGTTAATTTGGCACTTTTTCACCCATTAAATTATGCTACTTTGACAGACATAGTTAGAAACCTTAGGTCCACTACCTGCTGCCTTGACACTCTGCCTACAAGCTTTTTTAAAGATGTTTTTAACTGCATAACATCAGATATACTACAGATAGTCAACTGTTCTCTTCAGTCAGGCCTTTTTCCAATGGCCCTGAAGACCGCAGTCATTAAACCTCTCTCTGAATGCCTCAGTAATAAATAACTACAGGCCCATATCAAACCTACCATTTTTAGGAAAGATCATTGAAAAGGTTATTTTTCAGCAACTTAACACCTTCTTGGAGCAAAACAATTCCTTTGATGCCTTTCAGTCTGGATTTCGAGCACATCACAGCACTGAGACTGCGCTTGTAAAAGTTTTAAATGACATTCATCTGAGCAGTGATGCATCAAAGATTTCGGTTCTGGTATTACTGGACCTCAGTGCTGCATTCGACACAGTTGACCATATCATACTGCTCGACAAACTAGAAAAGTTTGTGGGACTTTCTGGCACTGTGCTAAATTGGTTTAAATCTTATTTACAAGACAGGGACACTGTCACTTGGCAATTATCAATCTGTGCGAACAAAGATTACATGTGGAGTTCCTCAAGGGTCCATTCTTGGGCCTCTTCTGTTCAACATCTATATGCTCCCTCTTGCTCAGATTATGGAATATCATAACATCTCCTACCATACTTATGCAGATGACACACAACTTTACATAACAGTGTCACCAGATGACTACAGTCCCCTATATCTACTAAATAAGTGCATTGACGAAATCAATACTTGGATGTGCCAGAATTTTCTACAACTAAATACAGACAAAACTGAGATAGTTGTTTTTGGCAAAGATCAATAGTCAGTGCTCACCTTGACACCATGACACTAAAACCTACAAATCAAGCCAGAAATCTTGGTGTAGTTCTGGACTCAGACCTAAATTTCAATAGTCACATTAAGACAATTACTAAATCAGCCTACTACCACCTTAAAAACATAGCAAGAATAAAATAATTTCTGTCTAAACAAGATACAGAAAAACTTGTTCATGCTTTCATTTTCAGCAGGCTGGACTATTGTAACCGTGTCTTCACAGGCCTGAGTAAAAAATCAATCAGACAACTGCAGCTCGTCCAGAACGCTGCTGCCAGAGTCCTCACCAACACCAAGAGAGTGGAGCACATTACACCAGTGCTTAAGTCACTGCACTGGCTTCCTGTGTGTCAAAGGATAGACTTTAAAATCTTGTTACTTGTCTATAAAGCACTAAATGGCCTCGGGCCTAAATACATCTCTGATATACTTGTACGTTATGAAGCATCCAGACCCCTCAGATCATCTGGAACAGGTTTACTCAGTGTTCCCAGGATCAAAACCAAACAAGGTGAAGCAGCCTTTAGTTTCTATGCTCCCCGCCTGTGGAACAAACTTCCAGAATATCTGAGGTCGGCTGAAACTGTCAACTCATTTAAATCAGGGCTTAAAACATTACTATTTACTGCAGCTTATCAGTGAACCAGATATGTAACTTATTGTTAGGATAATCTGTAGCTATTGTTTTTATATTTGTCTGCTGTTGCTTTTGCTTTATGTTTGCTTTTTAAATGCATTTTTCTGCACTGTTTTTCTTGCTTTTAGCTTTTGTTTTTATTAATCTATTGTTCCTTTAATGTTTTATCTTAACGTATTTCTCTTGTAAAGCACATTGAATTGCCTTGTGTATGAAAGGTGCTATATAAATAAAATTGCCTTGCCTTGCCTATACACCAGGAGTTTACCAGATGATGCAGCCTCTCTGTCTGCTCTGTGTAGCATTAGCCTCCTTAGCTCAACACCAGCGTCTTATATGTTACCATTCATCCATGTTTCAGTGAACACAAGGACGCAACAGTCCCTCATTCCTCAGTTAGTGGATCTCTGTTGTCGGACATGATCCATTTCGTGTCCAGCGAGCGGACGTTCGCCAGAAGGATGCTGGGAACAGCTGGTTTGACGGGGTTAGCTGTTAGCATAGAGCTAACCCCTCCGGCGCTCCCCCACTCCTACGTCCTGTCACAGCACTGGGGTCGGCATCTTCCCTTCAGGACAGCTCCAGGTGATACCATGGTCATCTCAGGTTCCTAGTTTATATCCACAAGCGTCCCTGTTACTAGTTTATATCCACAAGCCTCCCTGTTTCTAGTGTATTTGTTGTCTCACAGACTCAGGGGTAGAGGGTGTGGGGGGGATGTTATGCAAGCGGTTACGTCTGTCGGAGGCCTCCACGTGGGGAAGACAGACAGGGCAGCAGAAAACTCCGACCAATCATTGCATTTGGTCCGAATGGAATGATTGGTTGGAGTTTTCTTAGAACCATATGAGAATGGTATAATGATGAGTTTTTATTTCTGGTGGAATTCACTTACATTTTAGTGTGCCATCAGCGTATTAATAGCATTTTAACCTAAACAAAGAAAAGTGTAAAATCTCCAGAAAGGTAAGGGTTGCTTTAATGGCATTAAATGATATATTTAGCATTCATCATTATCCAGCATGTTTTCACTTGTAGCAACAGTCCAGTCAAAGTTAAATTGTCTCACTTTAATGTAAATGAAAAAGAACAGCAGGCCCCAGTTTGGCTCCTGTGGTTCAAAACAACCACTGATGAGTTACTGTCTCTTTAAATATTTAACCCTGCTGCTCCTCCTTTGTGTGTGTGTGTGTGTGTGTGTGTGTTCGTTCCTTCCTTCATGATGGCCGCTGCTCAGGACTCTCCTCTTTATCTGGGCTTTGATTTCAGCACGCAGCAGGTAAATCTTCCTCTTTTATTTCATCCGACATTCACGCACCTGCACGCGTTTCACTGGGCGACTTGGTTCACATATGTTACCGCGTGCACGCAGAGTTACAGCGGATTTAAAGCGCAGATGCAGAAGAAGCAGATGGCGGATTGTGAAGCAAGTAGCCTACTTTGTATGTGCGAAAAGTCTGTTCACTACACGTACTTCAACTCTGAGTACACCCTACACAGTGCATGTCAGAAAACACAGTCCTTCATTTAGAACACATTTTTAAAGGGCTTTTACCTACTTTAGTTTTAGTTTATGCACCTACACTGCAAAGTAAAAGCACTCCATTCAGTATGTTTACTTACTTTACAGTGTGATGTGCTTGTACTTAACGTGAGTCTTTATATTCTCTGCTCCAAGACATCTGACAGCTGATGCCATAGTTATCATATATATCTATGTCTGAAGCTACACAGCTCCTCTTTTTCAAAGTACAACTGTAAAAGCCTACTGCACCTTAACGCATCAGTAACATATTATAATAATGATTCTGACACTTACCTTTCTGGAAATTTTACACTTTTCTTTGTTGTTGGACTAAGAGTCTCATCCTACTCTCTAATGTGTTATGTGTGAGCTCAGTCCTGCGTGTTCTTTAATGAAGCAATAGGAGAAGATATTCGGTCTCAGTTAATGTAGTTTATTAAGCAGTAAAGGAATAAAATTACAGAGCTCTGGGTCTCAACTTCACGTCCCTGACGAACAACAAAGGTGTGTCAGTTCACGAAGTCTGACCTCCTGTCCTTTCCCTGACCCAGTATATTTGAGCGTAACAGAGTGTCATTGTGCACGCAAGGCGTTGGCCTCTTCTCATTGGCAGTTCCACTTCCTCCTTCACCACACCACGCCCCTGCCTCGTGTTAATCTGACTCCTTCCCGCTGGCGGTGGGGGCGTGGTTCCTGTTTTGAAAGACAAGAGAACAACACAACTCCCTACACTTGCTGTACCTTACTATCTGTACATCACTTTCTATTGTTTTTACCATATATGAAACTAATTATATAAGCATTACGGTATGTGCTCCTCAGACTTCATGTCTCTTCCTCTCCTGTACTTCTCCACTTCTGCAAAGCAAACACATTCAGATCAGCTGAAATCATCTCAGTATTCTCATTGTTCACATATCTAAAACTTATATAGTGAAACACAACTGATAGTAAAACACATAAAATCATTCTATTCCCAACAGTCCCCCTTTTGGCCTCATAGGACTGAGGCCACTTTTTTTTTTCAGTCCCAATGTCTCCAGGTCCCCCTTTTTAGGTCTTGTGATTACTGCACTTTTGTTTCTTTTGAAACAAAAAGTTATAACTCCCTTTTGGTCTCATACACATGAGACCACTCATTTCTTTATTTTGTATTGCAAAAGGTAAATATAAACGTGTAAAATATAAAAGTAAATATGGAGTGTAAATGTTCTGCAAGATCTTTCTTGTATTCTGGCTTTATATTACTCAAACGTACTCTGGGCAAAGTGTTGCTTCAGAGGAGCTTCTAACCTTCACATTGATCACAGGATATCTTTACCGCACTTATGCTGAACTAAGAGTAAATGTAGGTGTGAGTGAGTTTTTTTTTTTTTTTTTTTAGTCTTTATTGTGACTTATGTATTCCATTGTTAGGGCAGGTTTCTATGCCAATGCACACTTACTCCAGTGAAACCATGTGTAACCTTTACCCTGTAGTTTGACGGCGTGGGACGTCCGTTCCATGACTTTGTAGGGGCCAGTCCACCTATGCTCCGACCACTTTCTTTTAATCACCTTGAGCAGGAGCCACTCTGATGTTGGGTGCCCCTCTCCTTCTGCTCCCTCCTGAGCTGTGGTCACCTGTTTGGAGAAAACTGACACCAATGCTGTTAGTTGGTCATAATACAGTTTATATTGTAGAGGACTTTCTTCCTCTTCTGTAGTTTGAATCCCAGCTCCCGGTCCTGGGAACTGTTGCCCTGTTTTCAGCTCATATGGAGTAAAACCTGTCAGTGAGTTAACAGAGCTCCTGATGGATAATAGAGCTAGGGGTAGCGCATCCACCCAAGTCATTTTAGTCTGGGCACAAATCTTGCCTATTTTTCCCTTAATAGACTGATTCATTCTTTCCACTCTGCCCTGTGACTGAGGATGATAGACTGTACCAAATGTATGTTTTAGTCCCAATGCTCTCTCTACTTCTTGTAGATCTCTGTTTTTGGAATGGGTTCCGTTGTCGGATCTGATTCTTTTGGGAAACCCATGCGTGGGAATGTATTGATTGATCAGAAATTTGATTACTGTCTTTGCATCCTCTGATTTGGCAGGTATGGCTTCTGGCCAACCAGTGTATGCATCCACTGCCACCAGAAGACACCTGTATCCTCCCACTCTCTCTAGCATGTCTGTATAGTCATTAATGACTTCTTGACCTGGGAGTTTGGGGAGGGGAAATCTCCCCTGATGTGGTTTCACCGTGGGTCTAACATTGTATTCTGTACATATTTTACATTCTCTGATGTGATTCTCAATCATGGCTGGCAGAAAAGGGTGACACCAATGAGTGAGACTCGCACCATTTGCATCGTTCCACAATGAGTCACACCATGAGCTTCTTGAAGGACTGATCTCCTCAGCCCTGGGGGCAGTGCAGGTCTCCTGTCTGGGGACCCCCACATACCCTCTGTCTTTACTGCTCCTCTTTCTCTCCAGACTGTGAGCTCCTCTGGAGAGGCTTTCTGCTGTTCTGCTATTAACATATTTACATCTCAGGGCGGCAGGAGGTTATGCACTGTTCTCTCTGTTTGGAGCATTACATACTGCTGACTGTATCCTGCCTTTCCTTTGGCTGCCACATCTGCTGCGTCATTCCCTCTGGAGACAACTGTCCCTGTTTTGTCATGACCCTTGCACTTAATCACTGCTACCTGTGCCGGCTTCATCAGAGCCTCCCGTAGTCTCCTTATGTCCTTCTCATGCTTACTGGGGGTCTTTGCTGCTGTTAAAAAGCCAGATCTGATCCACTGTGTCATTTCCACATGGATCGCTCCTATGACATAGGCAGAGTCTGTGTAGATGTTCACTCTTTTCCCTTCTGACCATTCTAATGCTGCAATCATTGCTTGGAGTTCAGTCAATTGAGATGATTCTTTTCCTGTCACACTTTCTGTAATCACTTCCTCAAACCCTGTCTCTGTCTGTCTTACCACTGCATATGCTGCTTTGAGTCCCTCCGTTGGATGTCTAAAACAACATCCATCTGTGAATAATGTTTTTTTACACATAGGGTCTAAGTCTTTAGCTTGATGTTTTGCATGCACTGCCAAGGATATGTGAGGGGAGGCTTCCTCCGCCGCCTCATACCACTGCAATTGCTCTGAGGTCAGTTCAACAGCTGCAGCCACTCCCTCATTTCCCACCAGTATGCAGGTGGATGTTATCTCCTACATTTTCCTTCTATCTCATTATAAAATGCCTGTTGATACAGCTCGCCATTCCTGTCATAATAAAGAGTTACATGGAGGATCGGGAGGAGGCGTGTAGGATTTAATGACTGAACCCAGGGCCACGACTGATAGAGAGTGCCAATGCCAGGCGTCTCCATGGTTTCTGGCTCGAGAAGGCCCCAGTAGATATCAGCCCAGTGTCCTTCAGCCGTGGGGGAGGTATCCGCTGATAACAACATTTGCGAGGAGGAATGCACAGTTGTTAACGAGCAGTTCACAGTGTAGCCATTTGGGAAGGTCACTATCAGCCCATCCGGGTGCAGAGTATGGAAGCTCCACACTTCAGCAGCACATCTCTCCCCAATAGATTCACAGGGCATGACAAAGGAGAAACACATCTGTGTGAAAATGTCTGTTCAGCCTGGAGTATGGTGGTAGTGAGTGGTTTGGTGAGCGGCAGATTTTGTGGTTGTCCCGAGAACCCAGTTAGTTCAACTGCTGAGGATGATATTTGGTGTTTAGACACAGGAGAGATTCAAGGTGGCTCCACAAATAAAACACCCTCTACCGCCCTGACCCCCTCTTGGGCCGCCACGATCCCCACCCCTGCCTCTGAATCCTCCTGTACCTCCTCTCGAGCCACTCCAATGGGGAGGGCGAGGATCAACCCACTCTGGGGTCGGAAATAGATCTGGAGTGTGTATGGGGGAGGGCGGAGGCTGCTGAACCGTCTGATTGGGTGATTTTTTCTTTGCATCGTTGGTTTTACGACATGTATCTTCCAATTGGAGTTTCAACAGCTGAACCTGTGCTGACTCTGTACTGTCCTTCTCTGCCTTTCTCTGATGGCATTGTATATGACTTCATTAATCCTGTAAGCTTCACTGCTCTCTCCTCGTATTCTTCCCTGAGTCTGTGTCTGACCATATCTGATCTCCCTCATCGTCTGCTTCCTGTGTCAGTCTCTTTACATGTGCTAACCCCTGTCTTATTTCCCTAGTTACTTCCTGTTTAGCTTTCTCATACTCCTCCTCATCCACCACATCTGCATTGATCACTCCCTCCTTAATCACCAGCAAAGGCATTTGCCTGTTGCTCCCCAAGTATGGTGGTGGAGATGGGGCTGGGGGTGTCTGAGGTGGCTCGGGATACAATCTATTATGGGTGGGCTCTGGTGGTGTCGGCGCAGGAACTGGCGGAGTTTGTTTGTCTCTGTTTTTTTTTTTTTTTTTGTGAGTCTTATCAGTGTGTTTCCAATAAGCCATTGCAGTAACTGCCATCTGATGGAGCAAGGCGCGTTTACGTTCCTTCTCCTCCTTCTGGTTTTTTCCATTGTCTTTTTATGAGTTTTGGTTTATTGTCCTTTTTTGTATGTTCTTCCAAATAATCTGTCGGCTTTACCTCTGCAGCCAGCAATTTCTTTTTAACATTTACTGCCTCCTCATCGCCAGGAAGCTCATTTTGGGCCTGTAATGCCTTCCATAAATCATCAAACTCCTTTCCTACAGCCTGTCTCTGCTTATCTATTACTCCTGACAATAACTGTTTCCTAATCTCCCCGCACTGTGTTTTTACTAGGATGGGAGGACACCCACCCTGCTCACGACAGTCCCTGTCAAATTCACCGTCCATGATGTCTCTCTGTCCCTCCTCTGTCCTTACTTATTTTACTCAGAGGGTACTACTCGTCACGATGTTACAAAGCTTCACACAATTACAACAATACACACAATACTCAGCGCCACGTGACCGCTCTGCAGCGCAGTCCACGCGGACTTATTCTCCCCTTTCTACCATTGTGATTTCGCTGCTTAAGTTCCACCAAATGCAGGCCGACACACCCAAGCTTCTACACCACTCTCCTAGGAGGGTGCGGGGTGCCTATGGCTCGGCGGCAAATGGCTTCTATCTTAAGGCGAAATTACACAACTTCCTCTTTTTCTTCCCCACAGAACGCGACCACTGCTCAGGCACGAAAAGAGTTGGAATTCGAGTCACTTCTAATAGACTCTACACAACTCTTCCGCCCCGTAAAAATAGCTGGTTGTCGGTAAGCCACCCACAAAACAATAACCCCTTAAAAGACTTATTTATTTACACTCCCAATATCAGGGTGGTTCTGCGGACCACTGAATAGATGTCTCAACATGAGCGATAGTATTTAATGTTAGGGATCACATGGAAAACGCTCCCCTGCCCGCAGAACTCTGTAACCTCTTTTTTGTGTTGTAACAATCTACACAAAGGTCTTTCAACCTCAGACAACCCGTGTCTTCAGACTATATTCTCAGCTGTCCAAGGGGCAACCTTATGGGTTCCCCCCCCGAGCTTATCAACCTCAGGACACTCGTCTTTTCTTTTTTAGAGACTAGATGGAAAACCAGTCTCAGGGCTTTTCACCCGACTATGTTTCATATTTAGGAGTCAAATTTATGATTTGCTCCAGGGCCTTACACCTGACTATGTTTCATATTTAGGAGTCAAATTTATGATTTGCTCCAGGGCCTTTCACCCTGCCCCGGGGCATTTCACTTTTGTTTTGTTTTAATTTTATTCCTTTACGTTTTAGACTAGGAGACTGTAGTAAAATGACAACACAATCTTTTAGCATTTCCAATTGCAGAACTTCGATAAAACAGGCGTCTGCTTACCTGTTCTCAGGCCGGCCAAGTGTTGTCACGATACTGTCCTCCGCTGAATAGTCTTTATTCTGTCACTTCTCCGTCTTCATCACGTCGGGGTCACCAAATTGTTGGACTAAGAGTCTCATCCTACTCTCTAATGTGTTATGTGTGAGCTCAGTCCTGCGTGTTCTTTAATGAAGCAATAGGAGAAGATATTCGGTCTCAGTTAATGTAGTTTATTAAGCAGTAAAGGAATAAAATTACAGAGCTCTCGGTCTCAACTTCACGTCCCTGACGAGCAACAAAGGTGTGTCAGTTCACGAAGTCTGACCTCCTGTCCTTTCCCTGACCCAGTATATTTGAGCGTAACAGAGTGTCATTGTGCACGCAAGGCGTTGGCCTCTTCTCATTGGCAGTTCCACTTCCTCCTTCACCACACCACGCTCCTGCCTCGTGTTAATCTGACTCCTTCCCGCTGGCGGTGGGGGCGTGGTTCCTGTTTTGAAAGACAAGAGAACAACACAACTCCCTACACGTGCTGTACCTTACTATCTGTACATCACTTTCTATTCTTTTTACCATATATGAAACTAATTATCTAAGCATTGCGATATGTGCTCCTCAGACTTCATGTCTCTTCCTCTCCTGTACTTCTCCACTTCTGCAAAGCAAACACATTCAGATCAGCTGAAATCATCTCAGTATTCTCATTGTTCACATATCTAAAACTTATATAGTGAAACACAACTGATAGTAAAACACATAAAATCATTCTATTCCCAACATTGTTTAGGTTAAAATGCTATTAATAAGCTGATGGCACACTAAAATGTAGGCTAAGTGAATTCCACCAGAAATAACAACTTATAATTACAACATTCTCATATAGTTCGAAGAAAACTCCGACCAATTTGACCACATTGCATGGAGTTTTCTCCTGTCCTGTCTGTCTTCCCCACCTGGAGGCCTCCAAATCAATGTTAACAGATTCACATTCTTTTTCTATCACAACTTAACAGGCTTCGCTCGCGGTGGTAGGCTATATAGTCAATGTATAAGCCAACAAAAAGAGGCTTTTGAAGAAACATGTAAGATGTGAATCACTACTTAGATTTATCAGTGCATAAACTTCATACATTAATATTAGACCTTCAATACATCTCTGTCAATTACACTCTCACACTTCAACAAATTAACTTAACTTGGTTATTAACTATAAATCAAACAAATGTTTGCAAAACAATCCATAAAAAAGTGCAGGAGGATGGATGGCTTTTACAAAGGAATAAATAAATAAAATAAAAATAAAAATAATTACATCTCAGAATAGTGATGCTCCTTGTGCCACCACACATTACTTTCATGCCAATTTTTTAAAGTCCTTTATATGTCCTGTTTCTTTACAAAAGAAAACCCCTGAAATTCTGGGTGTGCAAATAATTTAAATTAAACTGTAAAAAATTCCTCCTTCTCATTGCCACATCTATCTCCCATGAACATCTCTCTTCAATTAAATAGTTCAACAGTTTTCTTTCTTTTCAGTGTGGAGCAGTAGACTTAGGTTAAACAGCTCTCTTTGTTCACTGTGTCATTTCCTTTTCCAGGTGTATTTCTTTTCACTCTTTGCAGCACTGAGTAGATGTTTGTCTTTCAAAACAATGCAGTAAAACTCTGAACAGCACTGCTCAAAGTTGAGTGTGATCAAGAGCTCACTCCTCATAAGCTCACACATCACGATGTGGCTGATGATGGACAGCATGTTAGGCGGGTCAGCTACTTGAAAGAGAGCCACCCACCTGGCAGCCACGTCTTTGGACCATTCATCTTCTGCACCTTCTCTGAGCCCCTTCAGAGTGGTATTTGCAGTGGTGCATTCATCATACCGTTCATCCATGTTGACTTTTTGGGTGAGGTTGAGCTTATTAGTGACCAGCCCCACCTCACCCTTTCCCTCCCTCCGGGGCTCCGGGGGAACCAAGTTCTGTCTTCCTTTTTTTGGGTTGATTAGCCATGTAGGCAGTTGTAGCCAATGCTGGAATACCTATTTTACCGGGTGCACTGTTCGCCATTGCCGCTTGCTCTCCACTTCTGCCGGCGGCACGGGAACGTGCATATGCAGTAGAAAACCAATAGGAACGCATTGGTCTGAGCTGACCTTTGATTGGTTGATGCACATCGGCACGATACTGATTCTTTAGAGGCTGAACACAGAGCCATGGTGAGGTGCAGAAACCTATTGTTTGTCTCAGACCACTTGATTTACTTTATGCTTAGAGGATATTATAAAATTTTTACTCAATTATACCAAAACAATGTTGCCTACTGGAGCTTTAATGTAAGAAGCACCGACAGTGTAATCGATTTTTTTTTTTTTTTTTTTTATTGCAACAAAAAGTTGACATTATACTGTATACATTACGCTGTACGTTTATAGTACACTTATCATTAACTTTTTCAGTTGAAGACATTTTTAGAAAAAACACCACTGAACACCACTGTGAATGAAAGAGAATCCTTAGATGATGATAATACTGATGATGATGATGATGATGATGACTGTCATCATCATAGCCTGGAGTAGCCTGGCGTTGCCACACCCAATTCGCAAAACGCGAATGGATCTGGACACGGACTGTACATTTCCTCTATTCTCGAGGGGCTGTATCAACAGCTGTCACTCATAGTGCCCCTTCACGCATTTGGAAAGACGGAAAACCAATCAGAGTAAATGACATGTGTGACGTAGGCTAGCACAACGCCACTGTAAACAGACCAGCAAGCTGCAGTGGAGATGAGCTGTGATGATGTCTGGGAAAGAGTGTTACCGTCTTTGCGAATTTCCTCCTCACTGTCAACTCCGAGTTGCGTGGCTGTGATTCCCAGCTAGGTCGCTTCGCTGACCTGCTCCTCCATGAGAGCAACTAGCGGAGAAACAACAATAGCCACTGGGTTTTCACTGAGTCCCATCTTTTTCCCGATCAATGGAGCCAGTTGGTAAATTAAACTTTTACCAAACCCTGTAGGAAGGACGACAAACACATCCTTTTTTTCAATAAAAGCTTTCAGTGCAGCCGTTTATTCTGATTTTAAAGAAGCGCTTTTTTGATTGCATGGCCAGACTGAGTTGCAGAGCGAAACAGAATATAAGATTGCGAGATTAGGATGGTTTCACCAGGCTAGTTCAGTGGTGTTTTTTTCTAAAAAAAAAAGAAAAAAGAAAAAAAAAGTCACTTCGGCTTCTAGTTAGCTCTGAGTGACAGAAGTTCCACGGTCGCAGAGTGATTTGAGACTAATAACCAATCTAAAATCAGCATTAAAGGTCAAGCTCACATTTGATTGGATGGGACATGTGACATTCAACTCGGGGGGAAAAATAGTCACACCAGAAGAATTATTTACACTTGCACCAGTGCTCCCAATTATATATATGTGTGTGTATATATATATATATATATTTATAGTTTTTTTTTTTTTTTTTTACCAAAACGGTTGCAATTTCGAGCCCTGAAGGTGTGCCATAGTGCAGAAAGAGAGGTTGCAGGGAGCACAGCCAACTGTCTTCTGAAAAATCAAACCATTTCGCAATGTATGAGATTGCTGTGTTGAGGAATGCAGTGAAATCTGCCTGTGCCTTGTTTGCGTCATGTGGGAGGAGACGCTGCAGCTTCGCTTTTGTTAAGTAGCCATAAAACTGGTCATCCCTTCTCTGTGTGAGTTTTTGCTTGAAGGCAGACATGATGGAATATAACTCAACACAGGTGGTCGAATCACTTTCCTGCTTCTTTATAATTTCTTCAAAGAGGGAGAGGATGTTACTGCAGAACAGGAGGTAAACCTCCACATCATCAGCATCTTCCTCAGTTGAGTGTTCACTGAGCTTTGACAAAGCTCTGATCTGTCTGGGACGCTCTTCCCCCAGGCTGATGAAATAAGACCTATGAGCAGTCCAGGTTGCATAAGCCGAGAGATGGCTGGATTAAGGGACAGCCACCTTGTTGAAACATGTGGCAGAATCTCCCGGAACACCCCACATCACAAAATTCGCAAAACTCTTTGAGTGACTCCCTTCGTTTGGCAGATGGAGAAGTGGCCATAGATCTTCAGCACAACATTTTCCACATCTACAGTGAGCTGGTCGAGAGCATGCTTCACTGTGTTGTGCATAATATGTGCATGGCAGTTGCAGTAGACCTTTTTGCTTTTTCTTCAGGTTGGTGGAGACAGAGTTGTGGATTCTGTAATTTACAGCAGTATTATCTGCACTATATGCTGTAACTTGATCTAATGATAAACCAAATTTATCAAGGGATTGTTGTATGCAATCTATAATCCCAGCAGCTGACTCAAATGCATTCTCCACGAAATCAAGCATTTTGTTGCAGATCCCACTTTCTGGACTAAAGTATTGTACAGCAAGGGGAAACATCTTCCTGTTCCCCTTATCTGATGCATTCGTCTGTATGGCAAATGGAACGGGTTTACCTGACCCGCCTGTTAAGACATCAACAACATCAGCCACTGCCTTGGGAGCCAGGACGTCTTTGGCCATTGCTTCTGCCTTTGTTCTCCCCAGAGACATCTTCTTTCCGATTTGGAGTCATGCAGAATCTTTTGGTTGAGCTTGTGTGCACAAGCTGTTATAGTTGAGGTTGTGTTTAACTGTGTGGTATACCTGCGTTAACTCAGCTGCTGTAATCTAGAGGGGAGGAGTAGAAGGAGAAAATATTAATGAAATGTCATAATTGTGCAGACTGGGGTGAAAACATATGTCATTGTTTGCAGTCACACCGTATGTCACACAGACATATCTACACACAGAAATATCTTTAAATCTAAGAAAACTATTTAAGTAAAACAATTTTCATTATTGGTAAGTAAATTCATTCATTCATTCATTCATTCACTCTGTTTTTATGTAGCATATTGTTAATCCATTAGTAGCCTATAAGTAGGCTAGCTATGCAATTTTCCAGATTGGTAATCATAATAAAATATCAGTTTTCTTTACATGCACTTATGTATCCGACTGTAAAGTTTAAACTTCAACCTTAATAAATCATAACGTAGCCTGATGTCACTGAAGAGGCCATTATAGCAGGCCACCCTCATTTAGAAAGAAAATCAGTCCCTAGTAGTAGCTAAATTATGAGATGTGATTAATTTAGCCGACATTAACGTTGGCTAACAAATAGACACACATGAGATCTACCAGAAAAAAACAATAGAGAGTTAAAAACTTACTGTATCAGCCTCAGGAGATATTTGGGGTACGAAGAACTGTGACACTGTTTGGGGCGTCGGTGGCGTAGTGGTAGAGCAGGCGCCCCATGTACAAGGCTGTTGCCGCAGCGGCCCGGGTTCGTCTCCAGCCTATGGCCCTTTGCTGCATGTCTCTCCCACTTCACTGTCCTGTCAATTAAAGGCAAAAAATGCCCATAAAAATATCTTAAAGAAAAAAAAAGAACTGTGACACTGTTTGGTTCTTGCTCACAACAACATTGTGGGAATGTTGTTCTCCTGAAGCACGTCTGCTAGGCCACCGTGCGCCACAGAAAACACTCGCCGACAAAGTTTGCAGTTTGCTCTGTAATCATTTTCTCTCACACTATCAAGCCAAGCACTTGAATCTTCCCACTCCGTATTTTAAGGGACGGTTGGCAACTCTACCTGCTACGTCGAGCTAGCCCTGAGATGATGGTTTCGCATGGAGCAGTTCTGGTCTCAGGATGTGGAGTTTTTGACTGTGAAATGTCGACCCTTTTCATCTTATATGTTGCACAAATTGTTTTTAAATGTTTTGTTTCTTTTTGCTTGGGGCATTTCGTTATTGTGCTGCGCAAAGAAATGACAAATAAAGAAGTTCAGTTCATAACGTTACAACAACACAGCATCCAGTTGCTAATGGCTAATGTTAGCCTACTGTAGCGTAGCCTCTGAAACATTAACGTTATCTTCCTTGTGCATTTCCTCTTACTAGTAACGTTAACGCTACTATTTAACGTTAGCACTGTAACCTAGTTCTAAAACCCATCAGTCATCACTGACTCCGGTTGAGTTTTAAAACTCCAGGGTTGCGTTTGACTGTCTTGGTTGTAAGGTTACACTCGCTCTCTCTTCTGTGTATCTAACGTTACCTTGCCAGCGCAGGCGTCTATCATAGACGTCATGAGGACTTAATGGAGGAGGGGGGAGGAGGCTGTTAGAGGGAGGCGGAGTTGCAGGAGGGGGGGGATGGGACTTTGGAGGGAGGCCGGAGTTGTGGATGTTCAAATTTTTTTCTAAGTGCTGTGTGGAATGCAAGAAAGGTAAGAGTAGCTTTAACTACATGAAGCTGATAATACTTAAATGATACTCGCAGTTTACTCAAAGATGCCTTATAATTTTAATATATTTAAAATTTATATGTATGGATAGAAAATTCAGTTATATTACAAAATAGACAGAAATTCAGATAGGCCCCAATAGGGGACACATCTGGGCGATCCGAGCCCGTCGGTACCCAACGGGTCGGGTGGGTTTGGTCAAAAATGTAGCTATAAATTGTATTCGGGCTCGGGTCGGATTCGGTCAGCTTTCAGTGAAAATCTAGTGTAAAAATAAATAAAATCCTATTGTCTGTCCTGTTTATTGCACTGTTATTTACGTGACAACACCTGAATATAACACACACAGACAGACATTGGCTGTTTGTTTCTACCCCTCTCCTCGCTGAAAGTCTCGGACCTCCAGCCGCCCGCCTCCGCCTTGATTAAATGCTGAAAATAAAATAAAAGAGGGACACAGGTTTTTCCTATTTTATCTTATTTTGTTTTATTTCTCCCTCTCCTCTCACTGGAAGCGTCAGACCTCCCGCCTCCCACTCCCGTCTCAAACATGGAGGTCTCCCTCTCTGCTGAGCACGCCCGGCCTGTTAAATAGCCTGTAACCGTAACAACTGTGTGACACAAACTCAGTGCTTTGGTCATTAAATAATGTCGGGCTCGGTTCGGGTTCGGACAGAAATATGCGGCCTGTGCCGCACTCCAACACACACACACACACACACACACACACACACACACACAAACACACGGAAAACCGGACATTATCATCAGTTTATAAAAAACTCCCCGGACGCCCCAGACGGGACATGAAAAGTGGACATGTCCGGACAAAAGAGGACGTTTGGTCAGCCTAAGCAGCACCTAATGGCGAAAGTACCCCTACAACAGCCTTACGGCAACTCTGGAGGGACACACTACTTCGCATACAGAAGTAGGCCAAGCCCTTTGAATTACATTTGATTTGTTTAAAAATTGCAAAATATTGACTGATTGATAGCTGTAATGCTAATTTAGCCATGTTGAATCCCATTCATTTATGCTAACAACATTAGCAATAAGAACTGCCAGCGGTTCAAATGAACATGTAAGTCTTTAGTTTTCACTGCCTACCCTCCCTTTCATTTCAGGAGTGCCTCTTCCCTGTGGTCTGTGTGCATCTCACTTGGGTGTTGACAAGTACTTTAATTGAAAAGTAGCTTGCTAAAAACTTCATGAAAAGTTGCTAATCTCTTCTCTCTAATTTATTCTCTCCTCTCTGTACACATAAGTTATACAGTATTTTAATAGAGCTGAATTCTTAATTGAGTTTTCCTCATTCACATATTTTCTGTTTCTGCTGTCAGACGATGGAACAAGTGTGAAATACTGAGTGAAATGTGGCCCAGTAAAGCGGCTTTCACACAGAACGCGATTTTCACCGTGCCCACCGTGGGGTAGGGCGCAGAGCAAGCGGAGAGCAAGGTGCACAAGCGCGCATTGCGCACATATTTGGCACAAGTTGCTAAGCGACCGAAAAGTATTCCGGTTCCGGTCTGATGCCCCGGATTTCATCATGTATCTGTCCGTGCTTCAACGAAAAGCCCTGGCTTTAGTTCTTCTTCTTCTTCTTCTTCTTCTTCTTTTTCTTCTGGGGAGGAGGAGGAGGCGAGCAGCAGCAGCAAGAAGGGTATGGGTCCATGAAATCCTCATGGCAAGACAGGATTTGGGGGGGTACAGGTTCGTTGCGGTCAAATTAAAAAATTTTCAATTTGAGCGCAGACTGGCGGCGCGCTCTTGCGCCGCACTAGCACATACACAATGAATGGGTTCGTTGGTGGAGGTCTGTGCTTTGCGCGCTCTATGTGTAATGTCAGGGCCACACTGGACGCGTTAGTGCCGCAGAAGGCGCTTGACTGTCCACACAGGCAGTGCATTTCGCCTGCGCTCTCCGCGCCGGTTAAACATCGACTCCACTCGTCTGTTCCCGTCAGTACTTGTTTTTTCACTTTAACAAGTCATTTTAAACATGGGTAAGTCCATATTTTCATCGTTTTTTATAACATAATAAGTTAATGACAACTTTTTTCTTGGTGTAACGCTATAGTGTCAGTTTGCGAGTGTGACAGCTGGTTAATTAACAGTTGTATTTATATTTATAAAACCTGTGAGCGGAGTGATTTTACTGTTACATGTCCCAGTGATGTTATACTCTATATCAGCACTCAGGGAATGCCTCTCATCCAATCAAATTACTTGGTCGAAACTAACTGTTGTATAATTGCCTTTAGCGCATCAGTAGGATTGTTATTTTGGTTATGACGGATGTACGATAATTTCCCTCAAAATACGATAATTTTGAGTCTCTGGTACGATAATCCTACATTTCCCACCTGGCAACGCTGCTGTGGTGAGCTTGTGTAAAAGTGGACAGCAACAGGACTGGATGGGTCATTGTTTCGGATTGCACATCTGTGTTCAGTGATCTTGGTTTTTTAAGGTCTTGTTGTTTTGCCAATGTAGGCTAGGCCACAAGAGCACTGTAACATGTAAATGACATCTCTTGTTTTGCAGGAGATGATGCTGTTGATGTGAAATCTCTTTCCAGAGTGAGGGTTGTTGAAAGTATGTGCTTTGTATGTAGAATTACATTGTTGACAGTTTCCACATCTATAATTCCCCGGTTTGATTTAAGACAGAAAGTGTGAGGCGACAGGAGGAGGTCGGTCTGCTCTCACCAGCATGTTGCGGAGATTGGGGGGTCTTTTATAAATCACTCGTGGGACATTGTTGAAACATTCTTTTAAAGAAGGGTCAGAATAGAGGATGTGCCAGTGGAGTTTGATGATTCCTTAGATTTCCCTTCCCACCGGTGAGTATTGAATGAAGCATGATATTTTTGTTTCAGATGTTTTGTTTTTTCGTGTATTCAGGCATTCGTTTTGGGAAGTCCTGTGAAATCTTGTCGCTGCATTGGTGATCCATTCTTCTGTGTACCTCCTCTGTCTGAAGCAGTCCTGTAAGATAACTGATTGCTCCTGGAAATCCACCTCATCACTACAGATTCGTCTGATGCGATTAAATTGTGAAATAGGAAGGTTCTTCTTTAGAGAGGTGGGGTAGTAGGATTCACCATGCAGTAAAGAATTTTTATCTGTGCTATTACGATATAGGTTAGTTTTCAACACATCCCCTTCCCTCTCCACCAAAATGTCTAAGAAGTTCTTTTTTTTAGGATCCATCTCCATAGAGAATTTCAAATGTTTGTTTTTATTGTTCATAAACCCATGAAAATCCCTCAGTTGTGTCTCTGTGCCAGTCCAAATGAAAAAGATATCATCCAGGTATCGTTGCCAGTGGGATATGTGGTGTAAGAAGGGATTCAGTTCGGAGTTAAAAATCACCTCATTTCGAAATGTCCCACGTACAGAGAGGCGAAACTCAGTGACATTTTTGACCCCATCGCCAACCCGGACACCTGCAGGAAGAAGTCAGCACCAAACAAAAAATAGTTAGAAGTGAGTACACATTCTATTAGATCCAAAACACTCTGTGTACTAGGACTGGGTACAGTTCTTTTTTCCAGGAAGAACTCTGCCGCTTGGAGTCCCCCTTTGAAAGGTACGTTTGTGTACAATGATTCAGTGTCCATAGTTACCAGATGTTGTTGCTGATTTTGCATTTGAATTGATTGAACTGTTTTTAAAAAATCAACAGAGTCCCTTGTGTAGAATGGAAGAGATGTCAGTAGATGTTGCAGTGAGTGACCAACAAAAGCTGAGATTTTTTCTGTCAGAGATCCTATGGCTGCTACTATGGGTCTCCCTGGAGGTGTATGTACTAAAGATCTTAGGAAAGGTGTAGAACACTGGGTTGATGGGAAAACCCACCTTCATAAATGGGTGTTATGATTTGCTTATGTCCCCATTTACCAAGAGATGATCCAGCAGCTCATGTACTCTTTTTAAAGGGTACTATAGGATTTTGTTCCAGTTTTCTGTAGAATTTTGAATTGCTGAGTTGATTGTGGATCTCTTTGTCATATGCTTCCCGGTCCAGAATCACAATGGCTCCTCCCTTATCTGCTGCTTGTATAACCAAAGATTCATCTTTCTTAATGGTTTTTAGGTCTTTACACTGTTGTTTTGAAAGGTTATTTCTTACTTTGTATTGTTTGCCTTTATTTAGTATAGTTGACGCATCCCTTTCCACCAGTCTACAGTTCATATCCAGAGATGGATTTCTATATTTTGGGGGGGTGAAATATCATTTACCTCTGAAGTGGGTCTGAGGTGGTTCCATGTGTGATACAGCAAGTGGTTCCAAGTCGTTTTGGTCCGTTATGCTTGTGTCCCCCATGGTCTGGGAGGGGAGGGACCTCCTGAAAATGGGTGACGGAGGGAACACTGGTGTTAGTAGGCCCGTGTGTGAGAGTGGACCCAGAGTGACCACTAAAGAACTCTCTTAGCCTCAAGGAGCGAATATTTTTTTTTTTTTTTTGAAAAGATATTTTTTGGGGTATTTTCAATCTTTAATGGACAGGACAGACAAGTGTGAAAGGAGGAGAGAGAGGGAGTGACATGCAGCAAAGGGCCGAGTCGAGTCGAACCCGGGCCGCTGCGGCAACAGCCTTGTAAATGGGGCACCAGCTCTACCACTAAGCCACCGACGCCCCGGAGCGAAAAAAATCTGTATTTTGTATCAGCCTCCATTTGTATACAGCGCCCCCTTTGTAGTCCGCGTAGGGCGCTGTGTACAAATGGAGACTGACACAAAATACAGAGTTCCAGTTCCTGGCCAGAACGGCTTTGCTGGTTTTTCTCAGGGTCCCGTCTCCATTGGCAAGTGACCATGGCAATTGCAAAGCCGTTCGGGCCAGGGAACTGGAGAAGCAAGTCTTACCAGCAGAGATCATCCCTGAGCCATCTGCTACCATCATTGATGGGATGAGTCTGGTTCAGAAGATGAAGGGCAATGAGCAGACCTTCACTCAACTTGCAGACTCGGTTCTGAATCAAATCCTACACGAAGGAGCCAGAGGCCAGAGGATTGATGTGGTCTTCGATGTATATAGGGAGGAATCAGAGAATGCAGAGAGAGAATCGAGGGGGGGACCACAGGAATACAGTTCCGAAACACTGCACCAGGTCACCGGATTCAGCAATGGAGAAGGTTCCTTGGGAGCTCGGCCAACAAGACAAACCTCATAAGGTTCTTGGTGGCTGAGTTGAAGACACCCAAGCTGAGACACAAGCTGAATGACAAGCAGCTGTACATTGCTAGTGAGGAAAGCTACTTGCACATCACCAAGGTTCACTGGGCAGAGGTTGAGGGCCTGCAGTCAAACCAAGAGGAGGCTGACACAAGAATCATTTTGCATGCAGCCCATGCTGCAAAGGAAGGCTACAGTGCTGTTGTAGTAGCAGCTGATGACACTGATGTGCTGGTGCTCTGCCTGGCATTCTTTGCTGATATCTCCTGTCTTTTATTCCAGAAAAAAATGGAACAAAGAACCGGGTGCATGCATGCATTCACTGGATGCAATACTGTAAGTGCCTTCGCAGGCCGTGGTAAGCTCCAAGCCTTGAAGCTTATCACAAGATCAGAGCATTTCCAAGAAGTGTTCCTTGAGCTGGGAAGTATCCCCTGACCTGTTCAAGAGGCTGCAAGCATTCACATGTAAACTGTACTCAGCATCTGCAACGACAGAGGACATCAACACAGCCCGCTACCAACTTTTCTGCGTGCGGCGTGGGGAGCTTGAATCTAGCCAGCTACCACCATGCGAGGACTGCCTCTTTATGCATGCTACGCGTGCCAACTACCAGGCTGGCATCTGGAGAGGTAGTCTCCAGCAACAGCTGCAAGTCCCAAGCCCAATTGAACATGGCTGGGCCACCCTGGAATGGATGCGGGGGATCTCCAGCCCCTGAGGCAGTGCTGCAGCTGCTGTCCTGCAACTGCAGTCGTAGATGCAAGCTTCTGGAATGCCAGTGCATGAGCAATGGCTTGAAATGTACCAACCTGTGCAAGTTGCAAACATGTGACAGTCAGCCCCAAGAGGATGACCTTGACATGATGATCACAGATTAATGCTGAGCGATTTGAGAAAAATGTGTGATTGTGATTTTGGTGGACAAAATCGCGATTTGCAATTGCGATTGCAATTACAGTATAATAACTAGGCCTAAATGGTATCACGAGTCTTCTTGCTTGATTCAGTGTTTCCCCTACCATTATATTAGGGGGGGTCTGGCCTAACCTGACATAGTTATTTCATATGGACAGTGTGTAAATTTCATTTCATTTTTATTGGATCTCCATTAGCAGCAGCACAGTAGCATAGCTATTCTTCCTGGAGTCCATAAATACAGTTATATTAGCAACACATTCCGAGTCTCATATAAACATAAACACATACTAATCTAATCACATACATATAATCACACACACTCACAACACCAAAACAAAACATGCCATACAAAAAAATATACAAAATCAAATCAAAATTAGAATTAGATGCAAAGGAAGACAACATTTCCTACAGTAACATACAAAATATTCAAAAATAATATCACACATAAACAGAGGCAAGGCAAGAAAACAGGCAAGTAATATATTAAATTAAATTACTGCTGCTGCAACATTTGTAAATACTGTTTAAGCAGGAATTTATACCTCTCCATTGAATTTTCTTGGATGATATAAAATGGTAACGAATTCCATTTAAGTATTGCTTTATATAAAACCGATTTTTGCATAACACTTGTTTTAATTTTTGGCAAAATGAACCTCTCCTCTGTAGCATGTCGTTTTAAATGATCATGATAACTAATATGAGATCCAAAATAATGATACGAAACAGAAGGAGACCTTGTTACAATGACATTCTTTAGTAAATTTAACAAAACAAAAGAGATTTTCCAATCGATAGTTAACCAACCAAGTCTATTGTGCATATATATCATATTCATTCTGAAAGAACACCGTAAAACAAAACGAGCTAGCTTATTTTGAGCAACCTGTAATTTATTCCAAGTTATTGAAGCACTCGACCATATAATGAAACAGAAATCCAGCTTTGATAGGACTAGGGCATTCACTACCTCTTTGGCAACATCTAGTGGCATAACTTTTAAGGCCCTGCGTGCAACTGAGAGAGCTCTTCCCATTTTACTCACAATATTGTTAATATGTTTAGTCCATGTTAATTGCTGGTCTATTGTTATACCTAAGAGTTTAGTCTGTTGAACTTGTTCTATGGGAGTGTTATAAATTTCTAAATCCAAAATAGGATTATTTCTCAACATAAATTTCGATCCTATAATAAGAGACTCGGTTTTGTCTACATTTAATACAAGTTTATTGTCAGATACCCATCCTGCCGCCAACTCTAAATTATGTTTTAAGATATTATTTAAAGTTACTATCGATGAATCCGCTGCATAGATTGTACAATCATCTGCATAAATAGCAGTTCTGGCTCTATTAAAAACAAAAGGAAGATCATTAACAAAAATTGAAAACAATAACGGCCCTAAACAACTCCCTTGAGGTACACCACACTCAACATCTTTCACATTTGACAGACTTCCATTAAAAAAGACAGTTTGACTCCTATTAGTCAAATAACTCTTCATTAATGTTAATGCAGACAAAGTAAAGCCATACTGTCTCAGTTTTTCTAATAATAAATGATGGTCTATTACATCAAATGCAGCACTAAAATCATGTAGTACCACACCCACTAATTTCCCATTGTCAATATCTATGTGCCATTCATCTGTCATTTGAGTTAACACTGTACATGTGGAGTGACCAGGTCTATAGGCATGTTGAAAGTTTGTGTTCAAATTATTGATATCAAAATAACTTTGTATCTGATCAAAAATAATCCTTTCCATAACTTTACCTAGTGCAGGCAAACGCTGATAGGATGGCTATTTGCACCAGAAAAAAGAGGCTGCAGGATTCTTCATAAGTGGAATAACTTTAGCAATTTTCCATATCTCTGGATAAACATTTTTATCAATACATAAATTGAAACTATTACAAACAGGAGCCACAATTAAATTGGCAGCCATAGAGAGAAATTTAACATCCAAATTATCCACACCAGGTGGTCTTTCTTACATTTATCAAGGAGCCCAACAACCTCATTCACTGTAACTTTTCTAATATTAAATTCACATGCGCTTCAGGATCGATTTTAAGGTTCTTTTATTAGTTTTTAAATGTCTTAACGGTCTTGGGCCTTCTTATTTATCTGACCTGCTTTTACCATATCAACCCTCACGGACCTTGAGGTCCTCCGGCACTGGCCTTTTAACCATACCACAAGTTAGGACTAAAACACACGGGGAGGCAGCATTTAACTATTATGGCCCCCGATTGTGGAACAGCCTGCCGGAGAACCTCAGAGCTGCAGAGACTGTTGATGTTTTTAAAAAGAGGCTCAAGACTCATCTTTTTAATCAGGCTTTTAACTGATCTCTTTATTTATCTATTTATAATTCCTCTTATAACCGATTTATCCATCTATTATCTATTTTTTTTAATTTATTTTTTATATTCTTACCCTTCCTCTTTTTACGTTCTTATCTCATTTAACCTTTTATCTTTTGTTATTTTATTTAGCCTATAGGTTTTAGTTTTGATGCATTTTATGTCTCTGTTTTAGATCATTCTTACCTAGCTACTAACTCAATTTTATGAGCTAAATAGCTTTTTGTTGGGTGGGAGGGTTGGGTTTTCTCTTTTCTTTTTGTTTTCTGTGTGGATCTTTGTTGTTTTTAACCTCTGTGAGGCACTTTGTGTTACTGTTGTATGAAAAGTGCCATATAACTAAAGTTGATTGATTTGATTTTGATAATTTATTTTGGTTTCATAATATAAATGCCTTTTCTTTTTGTTAGAGGCTATAACATAATTTCTTAATTTCTTATAAATTTGCCAGTCTGACTGAAGACCTGATTTAACCGCTACTTTTTTTTGCATCTCTTTGTTTAATTAAATTTCTTATTTCAGCATTCAGCCAGGGTGATTGTTTACTTCTGACATTATATTTTCTTAAAGGTGCATGTTCCTCCAATACTTGCAAAAATAATATATTGAAACCTTCAAGAGCTTCATCAGGATCCTGCTTTGCGTATGCAGATTCCCAACATAAATTTGAAACATCTTCTAAAAATGCCTCACAACAAAAAGACTTCATTGATCTTTTGAAAACCACCTTAGGACCCGCCTTTGGAACCTTGTTTTTCTAACTTATGCAATTAGATTGTGATCACTATACCCCACTGGAATAGATAACACTTTAGAACATAAATGACTGAAATTAGTGAACACAAGATCGATGCAGGTGGCTGTCACAGACCCATCACTTTTCAAACACATCCTTGTAGCTTTATTAACAAGTTGTACTAAATTACAAGCATTGGTAATAGCCAGTAGTTTATCTTTAAGTGGACATTTGGCCATATTCCAGTTAATATTCAAGTCACCTAAAACATGAATTTCATAGTCAAGATCACATACTTTATCAAACATTTTACATATTTCATCCAAATAATTCAACTGCGCATTAGGTGGTCTGTAGCAGCAACCTATCAACAGAGGTCTCAGATTAGGTAAATTAACTTGAATCCAAAGTACCTCAATGTCAGTTGGCATTAAATCATATCTTATTTAGCAGGTATATGACACTGAACATAGGCCCCAATACCACCCCCAAATGCATTTCTATCCCTCCTAAATGAAGTATATCCCTGAATATTAACAACAGAATCATTTATTGTATCATCCAAATGGTTTCAGACACTGCCAGCACATGAACACCTTCAGACAATATCTCATTAACATCGGTAACTTTATTCCTAAGACTACATACATTGATATGTGCCATTTTCAGGCCTTTACTCGGTAGACTATTCACATTTTTACTGCAATTCATTATTTCCTTCCCCTGCATCTGAAAACTTAAATTGAACATGTAACACACGACACATACACATACCATTCTAACCATGCACACAAAAAAATACACAAAGAAATCATAACCCTATTGAGAGACCCTCTATTGTAGCCTAATATAATTCCAAAAACTGGGAATAAGATAGAGACAAAAAACAGACAAAAATAGTAGAACACAACATTCACAGCTCTATATTGTAGGCTACTCTTAAATTAACCACTGTAAACACTTCATTTAAATGACCATCAACAGACTGCTGTTACGCACAGTCAAACAGCTTCTCACACAGCAGCATAGCACGACACTGTACACACGCTCAGTTGGAGCGGAGCCTGTGTTGTGTTCAGGCATTGTCACTTGTACTCGTACTCGTACTCGTCATCCTCAGCAAAGAAGCCCAGACAGTCCTCTCCCCAGCCACTTCCATCAGCTCTTCCGCGGGAACCCCGAGGCGTTCCCAGGCCAGCCGGGTGATGTAATCCCGCCAGCGTGTCCTGGGACGGCCCCGAGGTCTCCTCCCAGTTGGACATGCCAAAACACCTCCCAAGGGAGGCGTCCGGAAGGCATCCTTACCAGATGCCCGAACTACCTCAACTGGCTCCTCTCGATGTGGAGGAGCAGTGGCTCTACTCCGAGTCCCTCCTGGATGTCCGAGCTCCTCACCCTATCCCTAAGGCTGAGCCCAGCCACCCTGCGGAGGAAACTCATTTCGGCCGCTTGTATTCGTGATCTCGTTCTTTCGGTCACTGCTCAGAGCTCGACCATAGGTGAGGGTTGGAACGTAGATCGACTGGTAAATTGAGAGCTTTGCTTTCTGGCTAAGCTCCCTTTTCACCACAACGGACCAGTTAAGCGCCTGCATCACTGCTTATGCCACCCCAATCCACCTATCAATCTCCCACTCCATCCTACCCTCACTCATGAACAAGATCCCGAGATACTTAAACTCCTCCACCTGAGGAAGGACCTCCGCCCCAACCTGGAGTGGGCAATCCACCCTTTTCCGGCTGAGGACCATGGCCTCAGACTTGGAGGTGCTGATTCTCATCCCAGCCGCTTCACACTCGGCTGCGAACTGTCCCAGCAAGAGCTGGAGGTCACTGTTCGATGGAGCTAGGAGGACCATGTCATCCGCAAAAAGCAGGGACGAGATCCTCCCGTCACCGAACCCTTCTGACACCCTCCACCACTCGGCTGCACCTAGAAATTCTGTCCATGAAAGTTATGAACAGAACCGGTGACAAAGGGCAGCCCTGGCGGAGTCCTACCCTCACTGGGAATAGGTCCAACTTACTGCTGGCCACGCGAACCAGACTCCTGCTTCTTCGGTACAGGGACTGGATGGCCCTTAGCAAGGGGCCACCAACCCCATACTCCCGGAGCACCCCCCCACAGGATGCCCCTGGGGACATGGTTGTAAGCCTTCTCCAAATCCACAAAACACATGTGGACTGGTTGGGCAAACTCCCATGCCCCCTCCAGCACCCTGGCGAGGGTAAAGAGCTGGTCCACGGTTCCGCGTCCGGGACGAAAACCACATTGTTCCTCCTCAATCTGAGGTTCCAGCACCCTGGAGAAGACATTACCGGGTAGGCTGAGGAGTGTGATCCCCTTGTAGTTGGAACAGACCCTCTGGTCCCCTATCTTGAAAATGGGGACCACCATCCTGGTCTGCCACTCCAGAGGCACTACCCCCGATGTCCACGCAATGTTGCAGAGGCGTGTCAACCAGGACAGCCCTACAACATCCAGAGCCTTGAGATATCCAGGGCGAATCTCATCCACCCCCGGGGCTCCGCTGCCTCGGAGTTGCTTCACTACCTCAGTGACTTCTGCCCCAGAAATTGGACGACCCACCCCAGAGACCCCCGGCTCTGTTTCCTCACTGGAATACGTGTTGGTGGGATTGAGGAGCTCCTCAAAGTATTCCTTCCACCGCCTGACAATGTCCCCAGTTGACGTCAGCAGCTCACCACCCCCACTGTAAACAGTATGAGCAAGTTGCCGCCTTCCCCCCCCCCGAGGCGCCGGGCGGTTTGCCAGAACCTCTTTGGAGCCGATCGATAGTCTTTCTCCATGGCCTCACTGAACTCCTCCCACGCCCGAGTTTTTGCCTCCACGACTGCCGTTGCTGCGCTCCGCTTGGCCCCCCAGTACCTGTCAGCTACTTCCGGAGACCCACAGACCAACCACGCCCTATAGGCCTCCTTCTTCAGCCTGACGGCCGCGACTGTCCCCAGCTGCCTTGCGGCCACGGCTCGCATCCGCCGCCTCGACAATGGCAGAGCGGAACAAGGCCCATTCGGACTCAGTGTCCCCCTCTGCCCTTGGGATGCGGTCAGAGCTCTCCTGGAGGTAGGAATTGAAGATCATCTGGACAGGTTCTTCCGCCAGGCGTTCCCAGCAGACCTTCAGTGTTTGTTTGGGCCTGCCAGGTCTGCGCGGCGTCCTCCCCTGCCACCTGATCCAACTCACCACCAGGTGGTGATCAGTTGACAGCTCTGCTCCTCTCTTCACCCGAGTGTCCAGAACATATGGCCGCAGGTCAAATGATACGACTACAAAGTCAATCATTGACCTGCGACCTAGGCTGTCCTGGTGCCACGTGCACTGATGGACACCCTTATGCTTGAACATGGTGTTAGTTATGGCCAAACTGCAACTCGCACAGAAGTCCAATAACTGAACATCACTTGGGTTCATATCGGGCAGGCCGTTCCTCCCAATCACACCCATCCAGGTCCTGCTGTCATTGCCCACGTGAGTGTTAAAGTCCCCCAGCAGAACAATGGAGTCCCCGGTCGGGGCACTGTCCAGCACCCGTCCCAGGGACTCCAAAAAGGGCGGGTACCCTGAACTGTTGTGCAGGCAACAGTCAGGACCCGTTCCCCGACCCGAAGGCGCAGGGAAGCAACCCTTTTGTCTACCGGGGTGAACCCCAACGTACAGGCAGAGAGTCTGGGGGCTATCAGAAAGCCCACCCCGGCCCTCCGCCTCTCACCCGGAGCAACTCCAGCAAAGGAGAGAGTCCAACCCCTCTCAAGGACTTGGGTTCCAGAGCCGGAACTATGTGTCGAGGTGAGGCAGACTATATCTAGCCGGTAGCGCTCAACCTCTTCCACAAGCTCCGGCTTCTTCCCCACCAGAGAGGTGACATTCCATGTCCCAAGAGCCAACTTCTGTAACCAAGGATCGGACCGCCAAGGCCACTGCCTTGGTCTGCTGCCCAATCTACATAGCACCGATCCCTTCTGGATCCCTCTGCGGGTGGTGGGCCTGCAGGGGGATGAGCCCATGTAGCCGGTTCGGGCTGGGCCCGGCCGGATCCCATGGGCGAAGGCCCGGCCACCAGGCACTCGCTCACGGGCCCCAACCCCAGGCCTGGCTCCAGGGCGGGGCCCCAGTAACCCTCCAGGCTTGGTACATGTGTCCTTGCTTTTGTCCATCATGAAGGGACTATTGAGCTGTTCTTCGTCTGACCTTTCGCCCAGAACCAATCTGCCATGGGAAACCCTACCAGGGGGAAAATGCCCCCAACAGCATAGCTCCTAGGGTCATTAGGGCACTCAAACTCCTCCACAACGATAAGGTGACGGTTCTCGGAGGAGCGACGGTTCTTGGAGGAGGGCATTGTCACGTACTGGAATTTGTCATTTTCGTGGTGTTGTCTCGTAAATGACAAATTCCAGTACATGCATAGACAATTGCACAACACAGCAGCATGTCAGGTGGGCCGAACCCGAGCATCATATAGTCATATAGTTTGTTACGGAGTCCGTGATTTCCCTGTGTCTCTTAGAGGTCTTGTCGTATGGCGTGACACTTACACATGTTTGTGTAATTGTGCTTTGTTGTTGTTTTATGAGGCTCTGGCAGCTTTCAGTTGTCTCTTTGTCTCCATTCTCTGAACCCATCGGCTGTATTCGGCATCTGACTTCCAGCAGACAGTGATACAGTTTCTAGGGGCAGCCCCTCGATTTTTTGGCATTCCGGTTTGATTTGGGCGGAGGAGGCGAATTTCCGTTTCCGACTTCCGTTTAAATATTAGTAAATATGCTGAACCATTGCGATGGATTCAGAGTTTGCAGTGATGCCAATTATATTCCGCCTCGTTAGTTCACCGCACGGACCGTTTAACCTGGCAACAACTGCAGCCGGCTCAAACATAATTGAACAATATCACGCGGACTACAAACAGTCTACAACCGGAAACCAGGGCTCTTCCGCTCCTCTTCCGGAGGCAAGATCTCCGGGGTTTGCCTACAGACATTCTGTATAAAGAGACTACTTTGTCTCTGACATTACTTGGCTTGGCTTTCTCTTGCATGCATTCTTCGTACTTTCCTCTGTGTTGTCTTGAGTGTTGATATAGATTGGTCGTGTTGCCGCGGGACGTGGTGACTTTACCTCGTTTTACACAGCACATCTTTCTGTTCAACATCGCTGTACCTTAACTCAAAGTATCGCCATATAACAGACGTTTGGGTTTTTTTCCGCCACCAACTCAGCCTGTTCATTGTTGTGCTCATGCTCTTCTACAGCGGCTATGTTGGTCACTGCTGCGCGCCGGGTGGTCACATGACCATATGTGCTGCATACACCAGGATAGCTTGTGGGCATAATGTCGACAAACTCTGCACACTGTAGGAGAGTCAGTCACGTTCACAGGCACACACGTTAATATTTATTCACATTGAATTGCAAATCGCAGCCTTTTATGCGGTTATGGAATCGCACAACCTGAAATTGCGATTGCGATTAGATTAATCGTGCAGCACTATCACCGATGCAGACCTGACTGACTCAGAAACTGACGACTGATCTTGAGTAGGGCCTTGAAATACTTTAAATACTGTACTAGTGTGTTCCATGTTCTTTGACATAAGGATCATAATCTATTTTTTCTAGTTTGTTGTTCAAATGATTGCTTCAAAAGTAAAAAGTGTTGATTTGTTTCATGAGCATGTTATCATTTTCCTTAATTCAGAAACATCAATCTTGCAGGTGAATCATATGGTTATTATTACCATAGGCAAAGGGATCTTGATATGAATAAACCTTTCACGTTTTATGGACATTCCGCCTGAAACACCATACACATATAAAAATGAGTATATCTCCAGAACTATAAGGGCTACATCCATAAAATTACCTAATTACTCTGGTGTGAATAGATACAGAACAGAAAAATTGAAATGTAATTTGCGCCTATGCAGAATTTTAAAAAAGAAGGTTGTAGCAGCCTCATATTTTATCTGGGTAGCCAATTTTACCATTTTTTCAGTTCTTCAATATTTTAAGAATATGTTGGATTGATTTAGGCAGCATGAGTAGTCAACAAGTAGTCAACAAACACCATAGCACCAAATAGACACCATACACAGTCAATGGGTTTCCGCAATAGGGGTCCATATATTCAATGCATTATAACCATCACTAAGCTACCAGTCTGCAATGGCTATCATGCCAATAAATAATGTAGACATAGGAAAAAGAAAATAGCACAAGAATTTGCCCACCCTCTTATATTATAATTGGTGGTCTGGCTCATGGACTGTGGACACTGTCAACAATGTAATTCTACATACAAAGCACATACTTTCAACCACCCTCACTCTGGAAAGAGATTTCACATCAACAGCATCATCTCCTGCAAAACAAGAGATGTCATTTACATGTTACAGTGCTCCTGTGGCCTAGTCTACATTGGCAAAACAACAAGACCTTAAAAAACCAGGATCACTGAACAGATGTGCAATCTGAAACAATGACCCATCCAGTCCTGTTGCTGTCCACTTTACACAAGCTCGCCACAGCAGCGTTGACAGGTGGGAAATGTAGGATTATCGTACCGGAGACTCAGAATTTGTTGTATTTTGAGGGAAATTATCGTACATCCGTCATAACCAAAATAACAATCCTACTGATGTGCTATAGGCAATTATACAACAGTTAGTTTTGACCGAGTAATTTGATTGGACGAGAGGCATCCCGTGAGTGCTGATATAGAGCAGGGGCGATTCTAGCATCAGAGGTTTAGGGGTGCTGAGCACCCTGAGAGCTGCGCGACCAGGCAAGATAAATTTCACTGTTTTGTACATTTTAACTCAATTACATTCCCACATTTGTGAAAGAAAAACACAACACTTTTTGGGAAAGTCTGTGACTAAACCATCAAATCTGATAAAGGTTATTTAAATGCTGAGCCACAGCAAAAGAGGAATGGATTGGAATCATAAAAGAAACATATCGTAACCCTAATTTCTGAGGGAAGACAACTCATTTTGATACAGCAGCTCCTCAACATACACATAAACAGTATGTATGTTTCTGGAGTAAACCAGCCCCCTATAGTGAGTACCAAAAATACGAAAAATGGACCTTGGACCTATTTTTTTGGACTTTTATTTGAAATGCAATGCACGACATGTAACATTAACACATTAACAGTATGTTTGTCTCTGCCTTTTTCCTTCTTCTCTGTATCATATAATAAAAATACATAAATAAAAATACACTTCAAAAAAAGAAAAGTGCGCTTGAAATCTACAGAATAATAATAATAAAATAATAAAAGATAGGCAACCTTGCCTATGGTACAATGCACACACACACACACACACACACACACACACACACACACACAATAGGAGTTATAATGTTAATGGGCATCCAGTCAGTTAGCTAGTCAGTAGCACCTTGGTTTTAATATTAACACATGCACATGACACAACAGCTAGCTTCTCTCATTCCAATTCAAACAGAGGACAGTGGTACCTGTAACGTTTCCTAGCTAGAAAAAACGTCAGCTAACTCCTACCTAACAACATAAACAGTGACCTACGATTAAATACAGCAAAAATGAGGACTGGTAATGTTTGAGGGTGAGCCTCAGTGAAAGGATTGCTGGTTGAGGAGGCAGATTATGGACTATGATTACGGTTAGAGAATCAAGGCATTGGAGAGAGAGATCTGATTTATTTATTGGCGTACAACATGTGTGTGTGTCTGTGTGTGTGTGTGTGTGTGTGTGTGTGTGTGTGTGTGTGTGTGTGTGTGGTCTGAAAATAAAGAAAAGCAATAAACTGTATTACAACAAATGAGTCATTCCATGAGAATGGTTAGAATTGGACTTCGACATTTTCACATTTTTTACCAAAATGAATTATTTCTATGTATATCCCACATCATTAAGGACATATTTAACCATCAGAAAAACACATTTTCCCACCTCAGGCATTAGTTTTCTTTTATTATTGATCATTATTTCAAGATGTGGTTACTGTAATTCTTCAACCCCGTTATGTACACTATGGAGGCTCTCTGAATATTATCATAAAATGTATTTCTAAAGAAATCAATATTTTCACATTAATCAGATGTCCCCCATACTAATTCAATCATTTTAAATAAAAAAATGACATAAAATCACACATTTTTGCTCTCTTAAATCCTGAAATGTAACTATAAGTGAAAACACTCCTGTCATTTTTCATCAAAAATTTAGTTTAGAATTGTAATCAAAATCAATGATCATAATGCAGCTCTCAATATTTTAGAAAGAAGTCAACAAACATTAAATTATTTTTTCAACATTTTTAGAAAATAATATATGAAAATGTAGGTGTGACGGGGTTGAAACTAGCAAAACGGGATTGAAGATGGTAACGGGGTTGAAGGGACAAATACATATAAATAGTTTTTTACTCTCAAATTCAATGTATAAGACTTTCCATTAGCATTAAATTTCATTTTGTAACCATAAGAAGGACACCAGATACAAATTGCAGTTGAATTGAGTTTTATTAATCTAAAGTAAAAACAACCACAACAGCATATTAACTCACAGTCAAACATTGTAAAGTGAATTGCTCAAATGTAACATAATGTGTATTGTTTGTTTGTGTGTGTGTGTGTGTGTGTGTGTGTGTGTGTGTGTGTGTGTGTGTCTGTCTAGGCATAAGAGCCAAGCCTCATCTGGTCAAATATACTTTTAAAGGCCTCATGAGAGGTGTGCTAAAAGTCACCTTGTCCTTGTTCCTATTACATACAATTAAACTTGTAAATTGATGAACTGGTTGTAATAATAACAATAATAATCAAACAGTTAATGATTTCAATGTGTTTCATTAAATTCATCTTGTGAGTCTGTTCCACACCTCTTTCAAGACTTCCACATGGCGCTTTGTCACGTTCTGTGGGGGTGGAATGAGTTCAAGGACATCATCAAACAGGTACCAGAGGATATCATGCTGATGAGGCCAGAAGAATTGGTTTGACCCAACACGATGTATGCATTTGACCTGGACATGTGTTTCCTGTATGTTGAGAATGATGCCTGGATACAAATCATCATCATATCTGAGAATACACCATTTACCAATCAGCTCTGGACTTTCCCACTGGATTTCTTTTTCTGGAATCCCCCCACTGGCTGGCTTTGATACAGCCGTTACCATCTTCTGGCCAAAACTGAAACACTGGGTGTTGAAGCACTTGCAGTTAAACTGCTTTCGTGTTGTGCACGCGCAGCTTACATCACGAACCATCAGTTCTCCTGGAACCAGAGTAATGGCCTGGTGAATTCTCATGGTTCCAGGAACAGCTGGTATCTGCTTTGGCATTTTCTCCATTGCTCCCTCAACATCTTCACTTTTCACAAAGAACAGTTTCACACTTGTGTTTGTTTCAGACAAGGCCTTGAATAACTCTTCTGCATCTGGGATGTCACGGCCCTTTGCCACCATCATGTCTGCTGCTCTTTTTAAGGCTCCCCCGACACCATCAGGTGCTCCTTTTCCGTGGCTAGCCTCGAAAAAATTCCAAGAACCAGCCTTGAATCCTCTTCTGTCCAGTTCTGTAGTGAAAAGGTAGAAGTTGCCTCGTTGTTTGTATTGCGTACAGGGTCCATCGCTTAAAAAGTGCAGCACAGACACTCGTGGATGTTGGGCTTGGAGGTAATCCAGCACAGGATTTAGGTGCTGCCATATTGCTGGAGGGCCTTTATGTCTACTGGGGCAAATGGTGCTAAAGCACACAGGCTCTGGGTGTCCACCAACATACAACACACCCGTATGAAGGGTGGCCTGCTGATGGGAAGCCCCAAAGTGGACCGCCTGAACTTGAGAACTGTATTTACAGCTGTAGTTTTCTGAGAAGTCAACATGTATCAAAGCCTCTTCCCCTGACATGTTGTTCTTCAGCTCATGGCAGAAGGCATACTGCTGTTTGATATTAAAGTGATGCATTTTAAATCTCTTTACATAGCTGTGGAAGAGCTCAATGTCACCTTGACAGTAGCCTTTTCTCCCTTTTTGTCTATTTCCTTCTCCTCCGTTACCCACTGGGTAAATGATGTGTTTGAGGTGCTGTTGTATGCATTTGTGATGTGGACAGTTTTGTCCTTGCAGTGGACACACTCTCCATACATGCAACTCTTGCTAGATGAGTTGCAGCAAACCTTCTCTATCAATTCTTCAATGTTGGCAGTCTCAATGACTTTCAACTGACTGAGCTTCACTGCCAGAAAGCTGAGATTGTCATGCAACTTACACATGCATGTGTCACGTTCAGAGAGAGTTGGATTCACAACCCAAAAGGGGCGAAGATGACAGAAAAGGGAGTAGGATATAATCTGATCTGGGTTTTCTGCCAAAAATCGTCTGTGGATATTTTGAAGTGTATCCATCAGGAATCTCTTCTGCATTTTTATTTTGTTCTTGAGTGAGTGTTTGTTTGGTTCCTGTGGTCATTCTACTCACATCATCCCTGAGATAGAATGCCTTAATTCTTTTTTTGAAGTCTTCAGTGAACCTGCTGGTCTTCTTTCTCTCAAAATGAAGACTGTCATGATGTTGAAAATTCTTGTTTGAAAATCCAAGGGAGTCACTTGCAAATTTTTGCAACCTGTATTTTTTTATAATTCTCCCCGTTGTGACTTTGGCAATCAGCTGCTTTTCTCTGTCCTTGGTGGAATTTTTGTATTTATTCCTAATATCTTGAATGAGTGATTCATGGTAAAGTAAGGTTTTTTTGATTTGGGGGTTAACGGGGCAATTTGAAGTTAGTCAGGTTATTTTTGACCGTAGTGAATCCGAATATTTCTTTGAACGTTGCCACCTTTTTTTTGTATTTTTCTTTGCTTTTTCTTTCTTTTTCAAGTTTTTCCTGTAGTTTCGCCATTTGCCTCTTAAGCTTATTTTTTTCTCTTCTGTCCTTCTTCCGAGCCACCAGACGTTGCCTACAAAACAAACAATACAAGATGATTTGGGTGTGGAAAGTTATACCTTTTCTCTCCTGCCGTCCCTGTTTCTAAAATGACATTGTGAAAAATGACATAAAATGAAATTTTCACTATAACACTGTTAACTACCCATTGCCCTAACCTCGAAGATCTTGGCTGCGAAGGCTGCTCTGGGTGATCTCCCTGATCTGGACTCTGTGGAGGAGTGCTCAAGTTATTGAGCACTTCTTTCCTCTCCTTGCTCCTATGGTAAGCTGCTCTCCACATTTTTCTTTTCTTACGCTGTTCTCTTTCACTCAGTTCTTTAATTGCTTTCTTCTTCCCTGCCTCTACATTCTTTCTCCATCTCTCACGTTCACTCTGCAGGTATCTCTCCCTTCTTTCAGGATCAGCTTTAACCCTATGGGGTCTAGGGGGCAATTGGCCATTTTTGACTACTTTTCATTTTACCTTTAAATTTCACCTTAAAAAACTATTTACCTTGCCTTGTTTGGTATTATTCTTTTCAGCACAACCTCACCTGTGTGCCTTTATAGTTATTTTTTCATTTTGACATACTGTATTAACACACTGGACCTAAAATCACACAAAAAACATAAAATCCGAGTAGGAAAAAGTTAGATTTTTTACTGTGAAAACCACAAACATGTCTAACAAACCATTTTTGTAACTTAGAATAAAAATATAAATTGTAAACTTCAAAAACATATGTCCTAATTTAGCAAACAACAACATTATACATAACTATTTACATTAAAATGCAAGCAATGCCTCAGGCGTTTTTGAACAACTAGCCTACTTACAAAACAATCAGATGCCACACAAATTATTTGTCAAAGGGAAAAATGCCAGCACTCACAAATGTCCTTTTGGTAAATTTAATAAACCAACTTGGGTGGCAGTACCAGAAACACAGACGTTTCGACAGAAAGTCTTCTTCTGTCGAAACGTCTGTGTTTGTCGCTGTTTTTGGCCGTGCACCTTTTTATTTTTAGAGTGCTTGCTTTTCTCCTACGTGTTTTTACACAAATTATTTGTGCCACTCTGAAAAACAGTTCCTGTCCACCACAACACACTACAGGAGGAGGACACAACAGGAGGACAACAGGAGGAGTGACACACGCTGTGTGGCTCTGCTGCCTGAGCCAGCGGAGATCCGGACCTGGTGGGCGTGCCCTGCCACACCGTCCGCTCCTCTGTGCGGACCTCCGAGTACCGCTCAATGCGGTCGTCGGAGGCTCATTTTCCTCTCTCCTCTTCCAAAACACACTACACCACACACTAACTATACACTCCAAACACGCTAAACGTCACAAATCCCAACTCTATCTGTGATCGCGATCGCTGTCTCTCTCGCTGCAGTCTCTCTCGCTGCCGTCACTCCCACAACTTCCCCCTCTCCCCCAGCAACAAATGATGTGTGTTGCCGTACAATTTTGTAATTGGTTTACGTGGTGCATTTTTCAACCAATAGGAAAAGGGGTGTCGTTTTGAGTTTTTTTTTGTTTTTTTGCTGTTGCCTTCAGCACTTTCGTCAGGCCGAACGGCCCGTTTTTACCGTTTCTTCCTGCATCAAACACGGATCAAACGTGACAACAATATTCAGGAAAATCATGGCGTATATTATTTATCATAAGTCCGGTTTTATATGGCCTATCAAGACGATTTAAAAAGTGGTACAAAGTTTGAAGGTTGCACTTTCCACACAAAATGAAACAGAGACTCAGCGAGGCTGCGTGTTACTGCTACGTCGTCTCAAATCGGTCACGTGATTTTGACGCGCCGGCGCGGTTCTGGACCGCAGAGGGTTAAGGCGTTCCCGGTACTTCCTCTGCCTTTCTGCTGCTGTTGTTGGTGCCATCTTACTCACATCTTTAACATGGGACATAAATCACATTCAGCACGCATGTAGTATAAGGATGTTGATTGAATATAGCCTAATAATAATTTATTTAAATAATTGGATAACTTAACAGTATTAAAATCTCAACCGTCACAATCTCACAACACCATTACAATCAAACACATAACGGGGTTGAGTGTGACGGGGTTGAGATTTTTGCACAAAATGGCCGCTGCTCAATATAGTGAATACCAGAAAGAGAGCACATGGCATGCCTGAGATTCAGAATCAGCATGTATTCTTGAAATAACAAAAAACTTTTTCATATGTAATAGTTTTCTATCTTTTTTTCATGTTACGGTGTTGAGTCATTGAGTTTGACGACCACAATATCACAAGATAAATGACCAAAATAAAGGAAAAGATGGGAGCAACTTGCCTGTCTCTGTGGTCCTGTTGTCCAAAAGGCTTCAGTGATGTCACTTCCTGATGTACATGCAATTATGGGTCATACCATTGTATTTATGGGGGTGGGATCATTCATGTAACGGGGTTGAGGGGTTACTCAGGTACAGAAATAAATAATGTGATTTTAATGAATAATTAACAATTAATTTCGAAAAAAAAAACATTACCAGCAAAAGAGCAAAAAGAGATGTTTAGGTTGATATCAAAATTAATTGACTTTTTAAATAGTTTTATTTGGTATTTTCAAAGTAAACTTTCATCAAGGCCATGAGGGACATGACAAAATAGGTGGTGTCAAATGAAAAAAACTGTATTATTTCTCATGAAAAGATAAAATTTAGTTCAGTTTTTTTACACTGTATTAAAGGGTGCATTTCAATGTATATGTAAAGCTGTTTAAATATAGTTTGGTGACCCATAGATGAAATACACCTTATGAGGTGAGAGGGACTCAAATTGTGCCATTTTCGTGGAATAACTCAAATACTCTGCATATTATTCAGCAGTTACATCAAGGTTCACCAGTAATATCCCTAACTCATATGCAAACCGCTACTTTAACATAACACAACAGCAGAGATGCAATATTAGTGGTGGAATAAGCAGTACAATGTCCAACATAACATAAGCAGAAGCAAAGCATGCTAAACAGCATGGGAGCCTTACATATTGAATGTTGACCACAGTAAATAATTCGACCTTTAAACTTCTATTAACAATAAGCATGGTCACAATCACACAAATAAACTGAGTTGCAATGTTGGCATTACAAACAAAATATCATTAAATTCTCACAAGCATCCCAATGTAACTACAGTGCTAGCAAGAGGCAGCTAGCTAGTACTGAGACACAGGCTACTTAGCTAACTCAAACTCACACAACATATTACCATGTAAAACAACACAAACTGGAATAGTGATCAGATTATCCATAACTAAAAAAGCAGAAAGCACTTACATTTCCTCAAGAACGCACACATCATTAGGGAAACACACAGAAAGTCCATGCAGCTTCACACGGTCTGCTCACTGACTGGTCTGCTGCTTGTCAGTGTGACTGGACATGTCCTGACGTGTTCACTGCCAGCTCTCTTTGCGCCAGTAGATGGTGCTGTTGGACCTTGACCTGTAGGGCTTTCTCACAGGTAATGATAATAATGTGTTGGTACTGAGTGGTAGAAGTTAAGAAATGTGCCACATATCCTGGTTTAAGCCAGGTACTTACACCACTACTGCATATCACCCACTCTGGAAGGCAGCGCATTGCTCTGTGTAGATAGAGTTTGTTGTTAAAATATTATGTTTCAACAAAGTACTGCCTGGTTTTGACATTTTTCTAGCTTGTTAAAAAAGGACATACAGTAAAAAAAAAGTTTTTTTTTAAAAATCTCTCAAATTTTAGGGGTGCTAAAATTCTTCAGCACCCCCAAAAATGGGCTAGAAACACCTATGATATAGAGTATAACATCACTGGGACATGTAACAGTAAAATCACTCTGCTCACAGGTGTTATAAATATAAATACAACCGTTAATTAACCAGCTGTCGCACTCGCTACATTGACGCAAACTGACACTAGTGTTACACCAAGAAGATGGATATTTTCCCCAAAATTACATTTGAATTAAATTATGAATGGTCGTCAGGAGAGGACGAGGAAAAGGAAAGCCAGGACTCTTCTGTGCAGACCTCCAGGTGTGTTTGTGTAACATCAGCCAAGCTTGACAAACTGGAGAAGAGCAAAAATTAAGCGAACACGGTCAGGAATTATCAATTATCATCTGATGTACTGATGAGGATGAGGGAGAGTGGAAGCTGAATCTGGCCATGCCAACATCCAGGTTTGCCGACGTCTCATCAGCCGAACTGGACGAAGTTAAACAGTTGCAGATCAATGTAAATACAAAGTAGCTTGTGAGTTCCTGGCATGTGTGCTGCGTTGCCTGGCAACGGACTGGGGGAAATGTTTGTTTTCGCTGAGCTACATAACATACTTAAATATTTTTTTTCATCACCTTTTGTTAACATTTCCTTAGTCAGCATTGTTGTCTGGCTCATGGACTATGTGGAAACTGTCAACAATGTAATTCTACATATAAAACACATACTTTCAACCGCCCTCACTCTGGAAAGAGATTTCACATCAACAGCATCATCTCCTGCAAAACAAGAAATGTCATTTACATGTTACAGTGCCCCTGTGGCCTAGCCTCCATTGGCAAAACAACAAGACCTTTAAAAACCAGGACCACTGAACACAGATGTGAAATCCGAAACAATGACCCATCCAGTCCTGTTGCTGTCCACTTTACACAAGCTCGCCATGGTGTATCCTCTTTGAAATACATTTACATTGAATCGATAAAAATCCCTCGCAGGGGAAGGGATGTGGACTCTGTACTTTTGAGGAGAGAGTTATACTGGTTGCTTTTGGATGTTTTTTTGCTGTTTAATATTGAAAGGAGTGGTCCTATCTATTAAGATTTAAATCAGCCATCCTGCTAAATTTTAAAGAGGCGCTTCTATCTAGCTGATTGAAAGTATGACGGCCAGATGGCCTGATGGTCTTCATTTCCTGGTCTGGTATAGAGATTGTTGTACATATATTTTTATATATGTATTTTTGTACATGTATTAATCATTGTCACTGTAAATATTTTTCACTGTTTTTCAGGATCATGTGACCCATCATGTTACCCCACTGGCGTTCCTTTGAAAATGGTGTCCTAGATGTATGTCTCATGTCTGAAGTGAAGCGTTTCGCTCGAAACGTCACACACAGTATTTTTGGGATGTGCTAAATAAATGCACGTGAACTGCGAGCATCAAGTGTGCGGACTATCCTTGACTTTATGTATGTTTTTTGGTCCAGCACCTATTTAATTGGATGTGCGCGGCTGCTCTGCATTTAAAATACTCAAAATACTTTCTCCACGAATCAAAAAACAAAAATAATAGGCAACACATTCTTATAATATTGGATGTAACAATATTTTTTACTTTTTTTTTTTTTTTTTTAATATATTTTTATCTATGTTTTTTTTTTTTAAACTTGGGCCATTTGATGTGCCCTTAAATGACCTAGTAGTCTGTTTTACTGGACTGTGCATAACATAGGCAATTGTGTGTTGTTGTGGTTGATGCTAGTATGAGTATGCTACAAATGAATTGCCTCATGTGGGATCAATAAAGTTGTCTGAATCTAAATCTGAATCAGTTACAATGCAGTTACTTGTGGTCTCTAATTCAATCAATCAATCAATCAATTTTATTTATAAAGCCCGATATCACAAATCACAATTTGCCTCACAGGGCTTTACAGCATACGACATCCCTCTGTCCTTATGACCCTCGCAGCGGATAAGGAAAAACTCCCCCAAAAAAACCCTTTAACAGGGAAAAAAAACGGTAGAAACCTCAGGAAGAGCAACTGAGGAGGGATCCCTCTTCCAGGACGGACAGACGTACAATAGATGTCGTACAGAACAGATCAGCATAACAAATTAACAGTAATCCACATGACACAATGAGAGAGAGAGAGAGAGAGAGAGAGAGAGATATGCAGGTAATGAAAGTAATAATATTATAGTTATAGTTCTGGCTACTGTGGTACAATATGTTGAAAGTATGTATTAATATCTGGCAGTATACATGTGTGACAATAGTCATATGTGTATAATAACAGCAGAAGTATGACTAATGACTAATGATGGCAGCAGCAGCAGGAGGCATCTGGCGGGACCACGGGAGCAGCACAACCACACACGTCACGCTGTCCAGGCACCGTTGCGATATGAGTTAATCTGAGAGACAGTGGAGCACAAAGGCTCCGGAGAAGAAGCCGAGTTAGTGACATCCAGAATGGCCGAGTTAGGAAGATGCAGTAATAGAATACGAGAGAGAGAGAGAGAAGGAGAGAAGGTGCCCGGTGTATTATAGGGGGGTCCTCCAGCAGACTAGGCCTAAGTCAGCCTAACTAGGGGCTGGTACAGGGCAAGCCTGAGCCAGCCCTAACTATAAGCTTTATCAAAGAGGAAAGTCTTAAGTCTAGTCTTAAATGTGGAGATGGTGTCTGCCTCCCGGACCGTAACAGGAAGATGATTCCACAGGAGAGGAGCCTGATAGCTGAAGGCTCTGGCTCCTGATCTACTTTTGGAGACTTTAGGGACCACGAGTAACCCTGCGTTCTCAGAGTGCAGTGTTCTGGTGGGATAATATGACACTATGAGCTCTCTAAGATATGACGGAGCTTGACCATTTAGAGCTTTATAAGTTAACAGTAGGATTTTAAATTCAATTCTGGATTTTACAGGGAGCCAGTGCCGAGAAGCTAAAACAGGAGAAATATGATCACGTTTCTTAGTTCCTGTTAGTACACGTGCTGCTGCATTCTGAATTAGCTGGAGAGTTTTTAAGGACTTACTAGAGCTACCTGATAACAGAGAGTTACAGTAATCCAGCCTAGAGGTAACAAAAGCGTGGACCAATTTTTCTGCATCTTTTCGGGTCAGGATAGGCCTAATTTTCGCAATATTACGCAGATGAAAAAATGCAGTCCGTGAGGTTTGTTTTAAATGAGAATTAAAAGACAAATCTCGATCAAATATCACTCCGAGGTTTCTTACGGTAGTGCTAGAGGCCAGAGCAATGCCATCTAGAGAAACTATGTCATCAGATAAAGAGTCTCTGATTTGTTTGGGGCCAAGAACAATAACTTCAGTTTTGTCTGAATTTAACATCCAAGTTTTTATGTCTTTAAGGCAGTTATGGAGTTTAGTTAATTGATTAGTTTCTTCTGGCTTCATCGATAAATACAACTGAGTATCATCCGCATAACAATGGAAATTTATAGAGTGATTTCTAATGATGTTACCTAAAGGAAGCATATATAGAGTAAATAGGATTGGTCTGAGCACAGAACCTTGCGGAACTCCAAAACAAACTTTGGTACATGAGGATGATTCATTATGAACGTGAACAAACTGAAAACGATCAGATAAATAAGATTTAAACCAGCTCAGTGCAGAACCTTTTAGGCCAATTAAGTGATCCAGTCTCTGCAGTAGAATTTGATGGTCAATTGTGTCAAACGCTGCACTGATATCTAATAAAACAAGTACAGAGACAAGTCCTTTGTCTGAAGCAATGAGAAGGTCATTTGTGATTTTGACTAGTGCTGTCTCAGTGCTATGATGCACTCTAAATCCTGACTGAAATTCCTCAAATAAATTATTATCATGGAGAAAATCACACAGCTGGTCTGCGACTACTTTCTCAAGGATCTTTGACATAAAGGGAAGATTAGATATTGGTCTATAGTTGGCTAACACCTCTGGATCCAGGGTGGGCTTTTTTAGTAGAGGTTTAATTACAGCTACCTTAAAAGACTGTGGTACATAGCCTGTTAATAAGGATATATTGATCATATCTAATATATGAGTGTTAACTAAAGGAAAGACCTCCTTAAGTAGCCTAGTTGGGATGGGGTCTAAGAGACACGTTGATGATTTAGATGAAGAAATCACTGCGGTCAATTCTTGAAGAGAAATTGGGGAGAAGCAATCTAAATATATATTATGTCTTACAGCTGTGTTTGAGGTTAGATAGGTACTATCTGAGGTTAGATAGGTACTATCTGAGGACAGGAGGTCATGAATTTTGCCTCTAATAGTTAGAATTTTGTCGTTAAAAAAGCTCATAAAATCATTACTGCTAAGGGCTAAAGGAATACAAGGCTCAATAGAGTTTTGACTCTCAGTCAGCCTGGCTACAGTGCTGAAAAGAAACCTGGGGTTGTTCTTATTGTCTTCTATTAATGCTGAGTAATAGTTTGCTCTGGCATTGCGGAGGCCCCTCTTATAAGTTTTGAGACTGTCTGTCCAGATTAAACGAGATTCGTCCAGTTTGGTTAATCGCCAATTCCTTTCAAATTTTCGCGATATTTGTTTTAACTTACGGGTTTGAGAGTTATACCAAGGAGCGAACTTTCTTTGCTTTTTTAACTTCTTTTTAAGAGGAGCTACAGAGTCAAGTGTTATTCGTAGCGAGCCTATGGCGCTATCGACAAAATGATCAAAGTTGGTACGGGAAACCTCTGTTACTGAGGGACTTGGTATTGAATTTAACGATGGAGTAATCTTTTCCTTAAATTTTGTGACAGCACTATCTGATAAACATCTAGTATAGTAACTGTTGCTGAGTGGTGTGTAATCGAGTAAAAAGAAATCAAAAGTAATCAGATGATGATCCGATAGCGAGGGATTCTGTGGAAAGACTTTTAGGTTATCAATTTCAATTCCATACGTCAGAACTAGATTGAGGGTATGGTTAAAACAATGAGTGGGTTCATGTACACCCTGACTGAAGCCAATGGAGTCTAATAATGAGATAAACGCGGTAGCCAGGGAGTCATTATCAACGTCAACATGAATGTTAAAATCACCTACAATAATAACTTTATCTGATTTAAGAACTAAACTGGATAAAAACTCTGAGAATTCAGATACAAATTCAGAATACGGGCCAGGAGCATGGTACACTATAACAAATAAAAGTGGCTGCGAGGTTTTCCAGGTCGGATGTAAAAGACTAAGAACGAGGCTTTCAAATGAATTATAATCTAGTTTAGGTTTAGGGCTGATTAACAGACTAGAGTTAAAAATGGCTGCAACTCCCCCTCCTCGGCCACTGCCTTGAGGAATGTGGATATTACTATGACTGGGAGGAGTGGATTCATTTAGACTAACATATTCATCTGGACACAGCCAGGTTTCAGTGAGACTGAGTAAATCAATATGATTATCTGATATTAATTTGTTTACTAACACTGCTTTAGATGATAGAGACCTGATATTTAACAGTCCGCATTTAATTCTCCTGTTTTGTCTTTCTGTCACAGAAGAGGTTTTAATTTTTATGAGGTTGTTATGCACAACTCCTCTTTGTTTAATTTTAGATTTAAATAATTTAGGTGGTCGGGGGACAGACACCGTTTGTATAAAACTATGAAAACTATGGCTGGGTAACTGAACTAGAAGCTCAGAGAGGCGTATAGGACTGCGACTCTGAGTCCTGGTCTCAACTCTGGGTTGTCAGGGATTTAAATTACTAATAAAGTTTGCCAGGTTCCTAGAAATGAGAGCAGCTCCATCCAAAGTGGGATGAATGCCGTCTCTCCTAATAAGACCAGGTTTTCCCCAGAAAGTTTGCCAATTATTAACGAAACCCACATCGTTTGCTGGACACCACCTGGACAGCCAGCGATTAAATGATGACATGCAGCTAAACATGTTATCACTGGTCAGATTTGGGAGGGGTCCAGAGAAAACTACGGAGTCCGACACGTTTGTTAAATAAATATCATTTGCAGTTACATTCCCTCTTGCGTTTGTTTGTCAGAGAATTGAGCCAGCTCTGACAAATGGGGGCTCGTCCGACGGCACCTCTTATTGTTTATACAGACCACAACCCTTTGATGTTTCTGGGCACCCTGAAATCTCCAAACCAGAGGCTGGTCAGGTGGTCTCTCTTTTTGCAGGGGTACGATTTGGAAATATGTCATATTAAAGGGCAAGATAATGTCTTGGCAGATGCGTTGTCGAGGGCGCCTCTGCCGTAGAGTATAGGTTGGGGTATTGGGTCAATTGTCGTCCGTTGTCTATTGTATGTTCTGACATGTAATTTTATCCCTACGTCTACTCTCCTGCTCTTCCCCTGTCTTCCACTCTCTTAAATAGGCTTCCCCGGTACCAGGTTGCGGAGTATTGGGGGCGAGGGGGTGAGTTATGGTTGGGTTTTGGGAGGGGAATTATTCATGTTATTTAATGTGTGGGTGTTATTGTGAGAGGTGAGGTTGTAACTGGCCCAGTCACTCCTAGGTTTTAGTTGCGGGTTTGGTGTGGTGGTTCCCCTTTGGGGGTCCCGTCTTAAGGGGGGGGGTGTGACAACCCCAAGTGGGGTGGGGTTGTTTGGATCTGGATGTGTGCGTATGTGGTGTGTCCCGGCTGAACGGGAGTTACCGGAGGACAGTCAGCAGAGGCTAAGGCTATGCTATGTGGCTCCGCACCGGCTACAGGGGGCTGGCTAACTACCGCAGCTACTGAATGGTTTTCCATGGTGCGGAGCCGCGCTTCTAATTCACTAAGCCTCGCCTCCAACGCAGCAAATAAGCTACACTTACTACAATTACCACTGTCGCTAAAGGAGGCAGAGGCATAACTGAACATTTGGCACACAGAGCAAGAAAGAGCAGAGGGAGAAGCCATCGCTAGCTGTAAAGCTAATGTAGCTACCAAGGCTAGTGATGTGCAAACAGCAGCTAAGAGCTTAGCGAGAAAGTCGTAGAAAGGAGGAGAGCTATAAGTGCTTAAACAGAACCAGTGTGGGTTAAGACTGGAAGTAGACGTTAAAGCAACTGAAGTGAGAAAACAGGCTACTAGAATTCACCAGAGCAGTACAAAGACGCTGTCACAGAAACACCGGAAATGACACAACTTGCTTACCGCAGTACCGCAATAATTGCAGCATGTAAATTTTGAGCATTTTTGGTTAAGGACTTTTTGAGTTATTCATGAAAAGATTTGAATCGGTTAGTATAGCACCACCTATGGATGAATCGTGGGCATTCTTTCTGGTATAGTTATTCATGGTCTCTAGTTGCAGTGTGCAGATTTTGAGCATTTTTGGTCAAGGACTTTTTGAGTTATTCACAAAAAGTTTTGTGGACCAACCGACAGTGACCTAATAGAGCTGCGGGTCGCTGCTAAAAAGAAAAAGAAAAGCCGTCCTCTGCTTCACGTCCACCTTAATGTCGGACCACTTCTTTTTTAATTCTGCGTGTGTACGCTTTTCTGACCCCACGGCATTGACAGCCTCACACACACTCTCCCACTCCTCTTGCGTTTAGCATTGATGCCGGAGGACAGCGCGCCAAAAAGTACATTGTTGCGCGCCTCCACTTCAGTGAGTAGTGTCTCTAGTTCGCATTCTGTGAAGTTTTTCTTTTTTCCCGTCTTACTCATTCTTTTGTTTTAGTTTTCTGATTGTGCAGAGAGGGGAATCTCAGGTGCAGGGCCCGTTTAAATATGATTTCCATATTTAAATAGGGGCATGGACGGGGAGGGGTCGGGTACTCCAACATGTGCACTCAATTCCACGTTGATTGGGATGTACAAAGGAAATGTGCTTGGATTCATGCGTACGCACAGATTCATACATCTGGATGTTTTTGTGCGTACGACATTTTCTGGATTTAAGCATACACCACGTTTCAATAGGAAGTCCACGCAAGTCTTTGTACATGAGGCCCCTGGTGAGGAAAAAGCCACCTGTGGGGAGCCATCCACACCGAGAGGCGCCACAGCCGAACACTGGAGCTAAAAACTAAAAGACTAAAAGACAATAGGGTAGGATAAAAACAGGCATAAGATAGAATAATGATAAAATGTATAAAGAATTTAAAGATTTAGAAAATTTTAAAATTTCAAATTTTAAAAATAAAGAGTTTAAAATTTATAATAACAAAATGTGTAAGTATTTAAAAGTAGATCATCAAGAACATTAGACATTACAAAATAAGAATAAAAATAAATAAAATAAAATATAATAAAAAAAGAGTAGAAGAAATCAGTTAAAAGCCAAATTAAAAAGGTGAGTCTTGAGCCTCCTTTTAAAAACATCAACAGTCTCTGCAGTCCTGATGCTCTTCTGGCAGGCTATTCCATAAGTGTGGGCCATAATGGCTGAATGCAGCCTCCCCGTGGGTTTTTGTTCTGACTTTTGGGATGATTAAAAGGCTGGTGCCAGAGGACCTCAGGATCCGCAAGGGTTGATGATAGAAGCAGGTCAGATAAATAAGATGGCCCAAGACCGTTAAGACATTTAAAAACTAATAAAAGAACCTTAAAATTGAGTGCCCACCCTCTGGTCTTCATCAGCACACGTGCAGCTGAGTTTTGAAGTAAGTGCAGATTAAAGATGGTCTTTTTGGGAAAACCAGAGAGCAGAGCATTACAATTGTCTAAATGACAAGAGATAAAAGCATGCATCAGCACCTCTGTGTTAGCCTGAGAGAGAAATGGGCGGACTCTGCCTATATTCTTAAGATGATAAAAACCTATCTTTGTTGCGTTTTTGATGTGTGGAATAAAATTAAGCTCAGAGTCAAAAATGACAACAGTTTCTTTACACATGGTAAAGGTTTAAAATCTTGTAGTTTTGGTAAAAGTTTATCTGTCTTGCCTTCAGGACCAATGCTTGTGTACTTTTACTGCCGTTACTTTAACTATATGAAGCTGATAAGTCTTGTGTACTTTTACTCACTGGAACTGAGAGTACTTGTGTACTTATACTCTATAAAGCTGAGAATACTTCTGTACTATTATTTCATGAATCTCAGAATACTTGTGTATTTTTAGTGCTGGTACTTTAACTACATGAAGCTGATAATATTTGTGTACTTTTACTGCTGATGCGTAAACTATATGAAGCCGGTAATAAAAAAAGTTATCCTCACTGAAATTGAGAATACTTATGTACTTTTACTCCCTGAAACTGATAATGCTTGTGTACTTTTACACCCTGAAGCTGAAGATGGTGGCAGTGGATGGAAACCTGAAGGTGGTTCACCAGAACAATGTGCAATTTGACTCCGAACTACCAGAGTTCAGGTAACACACATGACCACTGTTAACTGGTAATCATAATAGTAGTAGAAGTAGTTGTAGTAGTTGTAGTGGCAGTAGTAGTAATGGTAGTAGTGGTAGTAGTAGTAGTAGAAGTTGCAGTGGCAGTAGTAGTAGTTGTAGTGGCAGTAGTAGTGGCAGTATAGGTAGTGGCAGCGGCAGTAGTAGCAGTCGTGGCAGTAGTAGTACTAGTTGTAGTTGTTGTAGCAGTGGCAGTAGAAGTGGTAGTCGTAGTGGCAGTAGTATTGGTAGTAGTACTGGTACTTTCTGTGGATGGCTGAGCACCCATAATTTCGTTGTACCTTGTACATTGACAATAAAGTCTATTCTATTCTATTCTATTCCTCTGTGACAGTGTTGATTTTATTTTGTGAAGATTGTTCTCTTATTTTAAAACTGAGTGGAGGTTTATTGTTTGTTCAGAACTCAGGGCGGAGTTCATATTCACACAGACAGACTGACAGTAACCTCACCTGTGCTGATGTGGGTGAAGGTAGGACACACACACACACACACACGCACACTCTCTGTTCACTGGATAACTTCAGTTAAAGTATTAACTCACTGTGACCCTTGTCCTCTGACTAATCACATTTTCCAGCTCTCTCTGTCTCACTGTGTGTTTGTCGTTAGACTGCAGTGTGATTGGCTGCTATGTGTTTGTGTCTGTCTTCAGGCTCTGGGCCTGCTATTGGACAAGGCGAAGAGGGCGGGGCTTGACTTCTCCCGTGTCAGTGCATTGTCTGGCAGTGGCCAGGTGAGGCAGGAGGTCCAGCACTGATGAGTGGTGTTCAGGTGTTGAATGGGGATGAGGTTTGGACTCTGTGCAGACCAGTCCAGTTCTTCCACATCAAACAAAATACAAAAAATATAGCATCTATTAGAACTAACAGCCCCAACTACCAGAAAACCCCAAAACAAAACAAACGAACAAAAAAAACAGACCGGAGGGGTATTCCAGGTAGGAGGTTCAACAAACTCCGAGTCTAATCCTGAAGATCCTGAGTTGACTTACCCTGAGATGGGAAACTCTGAGTATCCGGTTCCAGAACAGCTGATTTGAATTAGCTAATTCAATCAACTCTGAGTAGGTACACCTTGAGTTAAGCGCGTGCACAACCACAATAAAAAGCCATCATCAGTGGAGCCCCGATACCTCGAGTCACCATGACAACCGGAGAGAAAAAGCCCTCAACTTATTTTACGCCTGTGGAACTGGATGTGCTCATGAATGCCTACAGCGAATATGAGCATATATTTTGTAAAAAAAAAAAAAAAAAAAAAAAAGTATCACCGTTAAAGCTGCCAAGGAGAGAGAGGCGGCATATGAAATTTAGAAAGCAGAATTTTCTTTGAGGGGATGTTAGTGGCTTAGTGGATAGAGCAGGCATCCCATATATAGGCTATTGGTTTATATATATATTGGTTTTGCCACAGCGGCCCGGGTTCGACTCCAGCCTGTGGCACCTTGCTACATGTCACTCCCTTTGTCTCTCTCCCCCTTTCATGTTTAACTCTCCTGTCAATTTAAGGTAAAATGGCCCCCCAAAAATTTTGCTAATTTCAGCAGCTATTTTAATTACATATACATGATTGATGACTTAGGCCTATTTGAGCGCAACGGCGCATGGACACTCACCCTCTTGCGCAAGTAAAACAAATCATTCAGCACACTATGCAAGTACAGATTTCAACCAGCAGCAGAAACGAAAGGCGAATCCTGCCAGTTGTGGGTTGAACGGGGGTCACAGACACCGTATTCCTGTCAAATGCGCCGCAAGATAAGGCTTACCGGTGATGGGGAAGTCCGGCTCCACGTCCAATAATTTGCTCTTTGTTGATTTCATGACTGCCCAGAAATACCTGATCAGCCGAGCCGTGGTGGCACACAGGTGTGATGTGTCACACTGTTCACATTGTCACACTGTTCACATTTGTCTCTTTGTGGCAGGTAACGGTCCACAAACCTCACCGCACTTAAGGGACTGTTCTTTACTTATGAAGGAACTGTTCTTTACTTGTCAGGGGAGGACGGTGGCTGGTTGATCTTTATTTTATTTTTTTATTTTATTTTGATCCCCCCTGCTGTTTTTGAAGTATGAATAAGTCAATAAGTAATTTATTCTAGGGATGGGCAACACAAGCAAAAACACTATTCGAAAATCGTGGCAAGTATTCGACAATTTTTCGAATAATGCCCCCCCCCCCCCCCCACCCGAGCCACGCACACAGAGATCCATTCATCTTTAAAGGCCCGAACATACTCGGGCGGAACGGACTCCACGGAGGTCCGCGCGTATTCAAAGCGGACGTCCGCAAGCCCTGTGCGCACACACCAGTGACTGCTCGGCATGCATTTTTCACATCACGGAGATTTTTCACGGACATTTTTACAGGAAATTACAACGCGGAAGTGCGCTCAACTATGACACCTATGGTCCAAGGTGCCTCTTGCCTAGGGTCCCCAGAGTGTCTTGAAACAGCCCTGCCCATACCCTCTGATGAGAGCGCACGTCCGTGGTGTGTCAGATTTGATATGTGTGGCCGGTAAATTGATTGAGCCTAATGAAAAAACCGTACCGTTCAAACAGATATTCATTGGGAATGACAGAAAAAGGGTCTGAAGATCCTCTCCCGGCGTAAGGAATTGCGAATTAATTCTGCCTCGATATCGATGGGATTTCCTACATACAGACATGTCTGTCTGACAGCTTGCTTCAGGTTCGGCAGTAGGGAGGAGACAGGGTGAACTCAGGGTTTCTTAAAGAAAACCTGCCAGCAAGCAGGTTAAGTTCACAGAGTCAGTTGCCATGGTGATTGACTCAGAGTTTGACTTACCTCTCTTTCTGGAAATAAAAACCCAGAGTTTTCCTCATTTCAGGGTAAACATACTCAGAGTTTTCACTAAATCCGCTTTCTGGAATACCCCCCACAGGTACGCTAAAGTATTCTTACAAGAGTGTCCACATTCCTTTGGCCATATAGCATACTTAAAATGAAATCACGCATGTTCACTAAAATTTAAAGAAAAGTGAGTGGGCCTCTGTGGAAAGATTTTCATTTCTAAAACAACATCTTTAAAACAGTTGTTTTAAAACTGTACATTGTAGTTTGGTGGAGTGATTCTGGTTTCTAAAACAAAACATCCTTAAAACAGAAAATCTGTCAAAATGTATTGACATATTTCACTAAAATTTAAAGAACAGTGAGTGGAGTTTTGTGGAAAGATGCTTATTTCTAAAACTGTATGTCTTTCCAATACAACATCAGTAAATTTGTATGAAACAGATTTCAGTAAAATTTAAAAAAACAAGTGGAGTTTGATGGAAAAACTCTTAAAATGTAAAATTATATTTTGACATATTTCCGTAAATTAAAAAAAGTGAGTGGAGTTTTATGGAAAGATGCTCGTCTCTAAAACAGAGCATCTGTTAACAGTTTTCCTGTTTTCACATTAACTGCTGCTCTCACCTGAATGAGTCTTTGTCTCTCAGCAACATGGCAGTGTGTACTGGAGAAGAGGAGCGTCTGAGACTCTGCAGCAGCTCGACCCGGAGCAGAACCTGCACCAGCTGCTACAGGTCTGTATTCAGAGTCAGATGTGCTGTGTGTGTCAGATGGAATCTGTGCAGTGTATTGATGTGTACTGATGTATTAACAGGACAGTTTTTCAGTGTCTGACTGTCCTGTGTGGATGGACTCAAGCAGCAGTCGGCAGTGTCAGGACCTGCAGGCAGCAGCAGGGGGAGCTCTAAGACTGGCAGAGATCACTGGATCCAGAGCATACGAGGTCACACCTGTCTGTCTGTCTGTCTGCCTGCCTGTCTGTCCATTTGTCTGTCACTCAGCTGGCTCTGTAACAAAGATCTTTGTATCATTTGGACGCTTGTGTTTTAGTGTTTTTCAATAATCTTTCCCTCTGTGGTCCACGTTGTTTGGTTCTTTTTTTCCAGCATCCTGTGCATTCAGATTAGTCTTTCTTTAGTAACTTTTAAACTGTCCTTACTTCACATGCATGGTGTCATTTTTTTCAGCACAAACTCAGCTTAAAGTCAGACTTGGTGTTTTGTCAATTTAACAATATATAAAGCTGGCAGGAACCAAAAATACAGGAAAAATGATACAAGCACCACTATTCATAAACACAGCATAAAAATACAATAAATAAAACTATAGTTCAGTTTACATGTAAAGGGATTTTAAACAATAAGTCAAATGTTCATAAATCACTGAAAATGTTAATAATTTTAAGGTCTACAGCTGGTAGACTATAAAATAATTTTTCAGCTGGTCTCCTCAGCTTGTCCTGAAATGACATAAATAAAGTTATGTTAAAACATAGAGGGAGGGTTAAAATAAATCACAGATCACTCTGGAGAAGACTCATGAGCTGCTTCCTCATTCTACAGTTTTTACTATACACTGATCTTTATTTATTTTTTATTTATTTATTTATTTAGAAATAGGGACAATGCATATTAATGAACAGCTACATGAGTATATGTAAATACACTAGATTGTAGACCACGGCAAATTTCCATCTGTTATCCCTATAGGCAGGTTGATGTAAAAATGTAGTGAACGATTAAAGACAAAGTTAAATTCATAGCAACCACGTAGACACAATACAGAAGACACAAGAGGTGCACAATATACATTCGAAAATACATCAAGTGTAGCCCATGACAACACCAGAAGTGACCAAGGATATCATAATATTGCACATAAACCCTATTGCACATGACCCCGTTGCATGTGACACCAGGTTAATCCATCAACGGTGTCAAAAGCATATACACTACAAGTCAAGACCAAAACATTCAGTGCAAAAAGGAGTTTGAGTGGGGGACTGTAAGTAATGTGTAGATGGAAGATGAGACTGCAGCAATGCAAAGTTCTGTTCATGATACTTGTTATGCTGTATAGAGAGAATGGATACGAATGAGTAAGTTTATAAAGTGCTGCAGTGCTTATATGAACATTAATAGCTGTTGGTGTAAAAAAAAAAAAAAAAAAAGTTACATTAAGGTTTCATTAAATTAGGGAGGAGTCTGTCCAGGGTGTGTATAGAAAATAAAGTTGCAACAATGCAAAGACCAGTACAGATTTTTTGATGGAGTTGTGCTGAGATGGATATATATATATATATGTGTATATATATATATATGTATATATATATATATATATATATATATATATATATATATATATATATATATATATATATATATATATGTATATATATATGTATATGTATATATATATATATATGTATATATATATATATGTATATATATATATATATATATATATATATATATATATATGTATATATGTGTATATATAAATATATAGAATTATTTTATTTTATTTTTTTTTAAATGCGGGAATATTCATACTGAAGTTAGATTAGAATGTTAGTTAGATTAACAATGGTTACAGATCTGATTGGATTTGAGCCAGTCTTTTAAGTGCCTTTTGAAAAAAGAAAAGGTAGAGCATTCCCTTATTGAGATTGGCAGACTGGTTACGGTTACATGATAGCTTCTCATTCGGAATGAAATGAATCTGAATGAAATCATTCGGAATTAAAGTGTTTCCAGGTAGTTTACATGGGAAATATTAATTCCGAATGAGGGTTTACACGGGAGATCAGTTCAATCGCCTTTATTCAGGTCTGCGCAAGGTTTGGGGCAGGGAAGGTTTCTGATTGGATAGGGGGCGGGGCGGATGTTACGTGTTTACGTTTACCGGAAGAAAACACTGTGGTCCTCGCTCCGGATAACAAGATGCTTGACGACGCCGTTATTACTGCCTTTTTCGGGTGTGTTTTGCTTATATTCTTGAAGCAGCAGTACGACAACAACCTTGTTCTGCTAATGCTTCATCTGTTGAGCAGGAGAAGGGAGGCAGAAGACCATGCTGTGGCGAATGGAAACCGGTGAGTGCAACGAGTCGGACTGCTCTAGCTCAGCCCGTTGCTATGCAGCCCGTTGCTATGTGCGCTATATACGTCATCGCACCAGAAAGGCAAGGAAACGAGCATATGCAGAAAGACCGGAATGAACTCAAAGAGGAATGAGTGTATGCATGCACACAAAACTCTTTCACTCGGAATGACAAACGGAAGAAACCACCCCCTTTAATCGGATTTAATTTTCAATCGGAATGACCATTTTTCAATCGGAATGACCGTTTACATGACCACTTTTAATCGGAATGGCCGTTCATTCCGATTAAAAGTGGAATTAAACTGTCCATGTAAACGTACTGACTATTCCAGGTTTTACTGCCCCTGACTGACAGAACAGTTTATGAAAAGGAAGTGCATCTAAATGGAATTTCGCAGTCTCGTTTTGAGATTGCTCTAGTGGTGGTATTACTGGAGGATTTCCGTTTAAAAAACTGACTCAAAGGTGGAGATGCAAGATTCAAGATCTTATATACAGAACATGCAAGTTTAAAAGTAGTGAAACTGTCGAAGCTTATAAGATTGTGGCGTACTAAGATGTCGCAGTGATGGTGGGAGAGTGGTTTTCTATCAAAAATGTTCAGAGTTTTTTTTATAGAGAGATTCAGTAGGTTTGAGTATTGTTTTTCCTGTGAGTGACCAATTAGTGAAGGCAGTATTCAGTATGTGAGAAGATCATTGAGTGCATGAACATTCTTGCTGCTTCTTCAGTTAGTGATGATCTTATTTGTCTAAAGTTACTCAAATTTAACTGTTCTAGTGATTTTCTTAACATGATTTTTGAATGACAGAGTTGGATCTAAAATGACACCAAGATACTTGAATTCTTTAATGAGTTCAAGCTCTTCACCGTTTAAAAAAAAATATTAGATTGGCTGATTTCAGTTTTGTGTTTTGAAAACATCACGCAAACAGTCTTTTTGGTAAGTTAGTTAGCCATTCCTGTATAGGGATCAGGACCAAAGTCAGAATACAGGAAGCCTCTTGTGAGGTTTTAGCTTTAGTCAGGATCACTGCATCATCCGCGTACATCACAATATCAGCATTCTTACAGGCATTTGGTGAGTCATTAATAAATAACGAAAAAGGAATGGGTCCAAGTATAGATCCTTGTGGGACCCCTACCGTACATTCAAGATATGGTGATGTGATATCATCAACAGAGGCATGTTGTTTTCGTCTGGACAGATATGATTTCATCCATAATTTAGAGCATTCAGAAAAATTAAATGAATTCAGTTTAGCGATGAAAATTTGATGGTTGACAGTATTGAAAGCCTCTTTTAGATCCATAAAGACGGCTCCTACACAAGTACTTTTGTCAAGAGAGTTTTTGACCTTTTCTAACAACACACTGATAGCTGATTCCGTTGAGTGGTGAGCCCGAAAACCAAACTGCATCAGGTGCAGGAGAGAATTATCAATGTTCAGATGATTAATTAGTTGTTTCACAACCCATTTCTCCATGACTTTTGATGTTACTGGAAGAATGCTGATCGGGCGGTAATTAGCCATGTCTGTCTGATCTCCAGATTTGTAAATAGGAGTGACTGTGGCTATCTTCCAAACCGATGGTACAGTTGATTGATTATTTGATTGATTTATCATGTGTGTAACTGGGAATAACAAGGAATCCCTGTGTGCTTTTAGAAAAGTCTGTATAAGTCTGTATACATCCATAGCTTTGGAACTTTTTAAAGTATCAATGGAATTGGCAACTTCAGTTGCTGTGAATTCTTCAATGTTGAAAATAGGTGCGTGATTTATAGAAGTTACAGTGACATGAGTAGGTTGCAGGAGAAAAGTGAACATATTTCTGTTTTGACAGAGTTTCTGAAATAGTGATTGAGGTTAGATGCTAGGATGTTAGGACTTGATACTAATTGTCATGTGTTATAGTTTACTGTTTTTACTGTCCAAGAAATCAACACAGCTAAATGTTTCATGTTATTTGTCCGTCTGTATGTCTGTCCCTCCATGTGCCTGTCTATCCGTCCCATTCTTGTGAACGTGATATCTCAAGGACGCTTTGACGAATTTCCCCAAATCTGGCACAGACATCCAATTAGGTTCAGCGATGAAGTAATTCTATTTTGATGGTCAAAGGTCTTCGTCTCATTCTAGTGAACGTGATAACTCAAGATGGCCTCCAGGGAGTTCCCTCAAATTTGGCACAAATGTCCAACTGGACTCAACAGTTAACTGATAAGAATTTGGTGGTAAAAGGCCAGGGTCACTATGTCCTTGCATCCACCCTGTTGTCATGAGGCTCTCAAGAGGCTCTTGCCTTTTGCCAGGAAGCCATTGTAAATAAGAATTTACAATGATATTTACAAAAATATTAATGATTAGAATTCTGTTGTCAAAAGTCAAGGTCACTGTGATCTTGCGCCTGACTCATTCTCATGAATGTGATATCTCTGGAACGCTTTGAGGAAATTCCCTTAAATTTGTCTCAAACGTCCAGTTGGACTCAGGGTTGAAATTGGTGGTCAAAGGTCACTGTGACTTCAAAAAACATATTTTTGGCCATAACTCAAGAATTCATATGCTAATTAAACATTTTACACAAATGTCTAATAGGATAAAATGATAAAGAGATGACACTTTCTAAACAAATGGTCAAAAGTCAACTTCACTGTGACATTATAATGTTCAGCAAAAACACTTTTCTGTTCATTACTCAACATCATATCTCAGGAACAAAGGGGGAGACATTTGGTCAGATACTGAAATGATGACACTAATCTTGAAACTGTGCTGATTGTATACATCTTCTGTGCTGCTTGGGGGTGAGATGTGTATGAAACATTCGTGTTTTAGAATTTGAGCTTTGCTGCAATATTCATTCATTCTAGTTTTGGTTTGTTCTCTAAAAAACTATTGTTTATTAGTATGCATACTGTCTGGTTTAAATGTACTTACTTTTGTCTTTTTGTTCATTGCAGACTCAAAACCTTCATAGAGTTAGTTGGTCTCTAGTCTCTATATACAGACTCTACATTCAGTGAATGTAGAGTCTCTGGGCAAACCCCGGAGATCTTCCTTCCGGAAGAAGAGCGGAAGAGCCCTGGTTTCCAGTTGTAGGCTGTTTGTAGTCTGCGTGATATTGACCAATCACGTTTGAGCCGGCTGCAGTTGTTGCCAGGTTAAACAGTCCGTGCGGTGAACTAATGAGGCAGAACATAATTGGCGTCACTGCAAACTTGCAGTGGTTCAGTATATTTAAAACGGAAGTTGGAAACGGAAATTTGCCTCCTCCACCCAAATCAAACTGGAATGCCAAAAAATCAGGGGTCTGTCCCCAGAGGCTGTATCGCTGTCTGCCGGAAGTCAGACGGTGAACATAGCCGATGGGTTCCGAGAATGGTTGGTCTCAGACATTATTTTAAGTCAGTAGAGTCCAGTGTAAGGCCGTTTAGTAGACTTTTCTGATAAAAAATAACTCATTAAACCTCCCAAAAGCATCACACACTCCTCCATCATATTCTGCTGCTATTTGAAGCTGTGGCTTTTTAAATGAGGAACAGATCTGGGTTTAATGGACATTGAAAAAATAAGTGTGTTTGTGTGTTTGTCTGCAGCGTTTCACAGGAAACCAGATCGCCAAACTGAGACAGACCCGACCAGACGACTATCAGGACTCTGAGGTTAATCCGCAGTCTTACTTTGTTATTCGAAGACTCCACCCACAAAATGACCATTTGTAAGTCAATTAGTCATGCTGTTACCTTGAATTTGTGAATTTGTTTGTCTTGCATGCCTCCACAAAAAACAGCAAACAGATTGATTGACTGATTAATTTGGGGCCACGTTTAACAACAAAACTACAGTATGTAACTTGAATGTATATTTAATATATGTTGCACGTATTTTATGTATTGAACATATTTTTTATTGTTATTTCTAGTTATGTAAGTGTGTTGTACATTGATGCATTATACACATAGCTTTATATTTCCAACTTACACAAACTTTATATTCTCATCACATTATACATATTTTATATTTTCAAATATTTTACATACTGCTGTTAACATTATAGCATAATGCACATATTTTATTTCATAATTCCAAATACTTTGTACTTTATACTTCTTACTTCTACTTTCATAATTCTCTATTCTTTACATCGGAGTAAACAGTTTTCCCCTGGGTATCAGTAAGGTATTTCTGATTCTGATTCTGATATCAAAACATCTACAAACTCTCACACAGCTCATACAGTGTAATTGGACCTGCATGGTAAATGGACCTGCATTTGTATAGCACCTTTCTAGTCATCCAACCATTGAAAGTGACATATGCTCAGTACCTCACAAACACATGCATTTTGCTAAAATATTATGAGTTAAAACTCAACTCAAAGTGAAACTTATTCTTGCTCTTTTCAACGCCAGATTCCATGAACAAAAACAGTTATTTTACCTCATGGAACACAGGAGCTGCTGGTCTACTGCTGCCTCCATCAGTTAGTTAGTCTGTGTTATTGCGTGACTTCGGTGAATCTGAACAAATACTTTAATTCAATTCAATTCAATTTTATTTATACAGCCCAATATCACAAATCACAATTTGCCTCACAGGGCTTTACAGCATACGACATCCCTCTGTCCTTATGACCCTCGCAGCGGATAAGGAAAAACTCCCCAAAAAAACCCCTTTAACGGGGAAAAAAAAAACCGGTAGAAACCTCAGGAAGAGCAACTGAGGAGGGATCCCTCTTCCAGGACAGACAGACGTGCAATAGATGTCGTACAGAACAGATCAGCATAATAAATTAACAGTAATCCGTATGACACAATGAGACACAGAGAGAGAGAGAGAGAGAGAGAGAGAGAGAGAGAGAGAGAGATGCAGGTAATGACAGTAGCTTACAACAACATTATTGAAAGTAATAATATTATAGTTATAGTTCTGGCTACTGTGGTACAATATGTTGAAAGTATGTATTAATATCTGGCAGTATACATGTGTGACAATAGTCATATGTGTATAATAACAGTAGAAGTATGACTAATGACTAATGATGGCAGCAGCAGCAGGAGGCATCTGGCGGGACCACGGCAGCAGCACAACCACACACGTCACGCTGTCCAGGCACCGCTGCGATATGAGTTAATCTGAGAGACAGTGGAGCACAAAGGCTCCGGAGAAGAAGCCGAGTTAGTGACATCCAGAATGGCCGAGTTAGCAAGATGCAGTAATAGAATACGAGAGAGAGAGAGAGAGAGAGAGAGAGAAGAAGAAGGGAAGGTGCCCGGTGTATTATAGGGGGGTCCTCCGGCAGACTAGGCCTAAGTCAGCCTAACTAGGGGCTGGTACAGGGCAAGCCTGAGCCAGCCCTAACTATAAGCTTTATCAAAGAGGAAAGTCTTAAGTCTAGTCTTAAATGTGGAGACGGTGTCTGCCTCCCGAACCGCAGTAAGAAGATGATTCCACAGGAGAGGAGCCTTATAGCTGAAGGCTCTGGCTCCTGATCTACTTTTGGAGACTTTAGGGACCACGAGTAACCCTGCGTTCTCAGAGCGCAGTGTTCTGGTGGGATAATATGGCACTATGAGCTCTCTAAGATATGATGGAGCTTGACCATTTAGAGCTTTATAAGTTAACAGTAGGATTTTAAATTCAATTCTGGATTTTACAGGGAGCCAGTGCAGAGAAGCTAAAACAGGAGAAATATGATCTTGTTTCTTAGTTCCTGTTAGTACACGTGCTGCTGCATTCTGAATTAGCTGGAGAGTTTTTAAGGACTTACTAGAGCTACCTGATAATAGAGAGTTACAGTAATCCAGCCTTGAGGTAACAAAAGCATGGACCAATTTTTCTGCATCTTTTCGGGTCAGGATAGGCCTAATTTTCGCAATATTACGCAGATGAAAAAATGCAGTCCGTGAGGTTTTTTTTAAATGAGAATTAAAAGACAAATCTTGATCAAATATTACTCCGAGGTTTCTTACGGTAGTGCTAGAGGCCAGAGCAATGCCATCTAGAGAAACTATGTCATCAGATAAAGAGTCTCTGATTTGTTTGGGGCCAAGAACAATAACTTCAGTTTTGTCTGAATTTAACATCAGGAAATTGGTGCTCATCCAAGTTTTTATGTCCTGAAGGCAATTATGGAGTTTAGTTAATTGATTACTTTCTTCTGGCTTCATCGATAAATACAACTGAGTATCATCCGCATAACAATGGAAATTTACAGAGTGATTTCTAATGATGTTACCTAAAGGAAGCATATATAGAGTAAATAGGATTGGTCCGAGCACAGAACCATGGAACTCCAAAACAAACTTTGGTACGTAAGGACGATTCATTATGAACGTGAACAAACTGAAAACGATCAGATAAATAAGATTTAAACCAGCTTAGTGCAGAACCTTTTAGGCCAATTAAGTGATCCAGTCTCTGCAGTAGAATTTGATGGTCAATTGTGTCAAACGCACTAAGATCTAATAAAACAAGTACAGAGACAAGTCCTTTGTCGAAGCAATCAGAAGGTCATTTGTAATTTTAACTAGTGCTGTCTCAGTGCTATGATGCACTCTAAATCCTGACTGAAATTCCTCAAATAAATTATTATCATGGAGAAAATCACACAGCTGGTCTGCGACTACTTTCTCAAGGATCTTTGACATAAAGGGAAGATTAGATATTGGTCTATAGTTGGCTAACACCTCTGGATCCAGGGTGGGCTTTTTTAGTAGAGGTTTAATTACAGCTACCTTAAAAGACTGTGGTACATAGCCTGTTAATAAGGATATATTGATCATATCTAATATATGAGTGTTAACTAAAGGAAAGACCTCCTTAAGTAGCCTGGTTGGGATGGGGTCTAAGAGACACGTTGATGATTTAGATGAAGAAATCACTGCGGTCAATTCTTGAAGAGAAATTGGGGAGAAGCAATCTAAATATATATTATGTCTTACAGCTGTGTTTGAGGTTAGATAGGTACTATCTGAGGACAGGAGGTCATGAATTTTGCCTCTAATAGTTAGAATTTTGTCATTAAAAAAGCTCATAAAATCATTACTGCTAAGGGCTAAAGGAATACAAGGCTCAATAGAGCTTTGACTCTCAGTCAGCCTGGCTACAGTGCTGAAAAGAAACCTGGGGTTGTTCTTATTGTCTTCTATTAATGCTGAGAAATAGTTTGCTCTGGCATTGCGGAGGCCCCTCTTATAAGTTTTGAGACTGTCTGTCCAGATTAAACGAGATTCTTCCAGTTTGGTTAATCGCCAATTCCTTTCAAACTTTCGCGATATTTGTTTTAACTTACGGGTTTGAGAGTTATACCATGGAGCGAATTTTCTTTGCTTTTTTAACTTCTTTTTAAGAGGAGCTACAGAGTCAAGTGTTGTTCGTGAGCGAGCCTACGGCGCTATCGACAAAATGATCAAAGTCGACGGGAAACCTCTGTTACTGAATGACTTGGTATTGAATTTAATGACGGAGTAATCTTTTCCTTAAATTTTGTGACAGCACTATCTGATAAACATCTAGTATAGTAACTGTTGCTGAGTGGCGTGTGATCGAGTAAAAAGAAATCAAAAGTAATCAGATAATGATCCGATAGCGAGGGATTCTGTGGAAAGACTTTTAGATTATCAATTTCAATTCCATACGTCAGAACTAGATCGAGGGTATGGTTAAAACAATGAGTGGGTTCATGTACACCCTGACTGAAGCCAATGGAGTCTAATAATGAGATAAACGCGGTAGCCAGGGAGTCATTATCAACGTCGACATGAATGTTAAAATCGCCTACAATAATAACTTTATCTGGATAAACTAAACTGGATAAAAACTCTGAGAATTCAGATACAAATTCAGAATACGGGCCAGGAGCATGGTACACTATAACAAATAAAAGTGGCTGCGAGGTTTTCCAGGTCGGATGTAAAAGACTAAGAACGAGGCTTTCAAATGAATTATAATCTAGTTTAGGTTTAGGGCTGATTAACAGACTAGAGTTAAAAATGGCTGCAACTCCCCCTCCTCGGCCGCTGCCTCGAGGAATGTGGGTATTACTATGACTGGGAGGAGTGGATTCATTTAGACTGACATATTCATCTTGACACAGCCAGATTTCAGTGAGACTGAGTAAATCAATATGATAATCTGATATTAATTCGTTTACTAACACTGCTTTAGATGATAGAGACCTGATATTTAACAGTCCGCATTTAATTCTCCTGTTATGTCTTTCTGTCACAGAAGAGGTTTTAATTTTTATGAGGTTGTTATGCACAACTCCTCTTTGTTTAATTTTAGATTTAAATAATTTAGGTGGTCGGGGGACAGACACCGTTTGTATAAAACTATGAAAACTATGGCTGGGTAACTGAACTAGAAGCTCAGAGAGGCGTATAGGACTGCGTCTCCGAGTCCTGGTCTCAACTCTGGGTTGTCAGGGATTTAAATTACTAATAAAGTTTGCCAGGTTCCTAGAAATGAGAGCAGCTCCATCCAAAGTGGGATGAATGCCGTCTCTCCTAATAAGACCAGGTTTTCCCCAGAAAGTTTGCCAATTATTAACGAAATTATTATGTCAAAGTCACACAATAATACAAATCAAGGCAACGGTAGACCAGCAGATTCCGTGTTAAATGAGGTAAAACCTCTGTTTTTATGCCTCTGCGCTGCCGCAGCATTATTTTTTCAGGTTGTCTGTCCATCCTTGTGAACACGATGGGCCCTATTTAGATGGTCTAAAGCGGACGGCGCATAATCCATGTTGCAAGTGTTATTGCTATTTAGATGCAGACACAGTTGTCATTTTCACGCCTTGCGCCCCCGTCATCTAACTAGCAAATGAACTTGCGCTTCTCTGGGTGTGTTGGTCTAAAAATGAGGAGTGGTCAGGCGCAGTCATGGAGCGTTGCTAGTTAGACGACGTAAAAAGCAAATGTGCGAGTGACCAACAAAAACCTGGTCTAAAGTCAACAGCGCAGTATTTCACTGTTAAAGCAGCTGTGCAGAACTTTTTACAATTTATAAAACTGTCCCTAGTTCATATCACCCCCCCTTGAAGATCCGCATATTTATTTGAACTCAACAGCGACAAAAAAGCCTTTCTCTATATGGCTATTTAGCGTAGCCTAGCTCGGGTCGGACACACAGCGGAAGTCAGCAAACTAGAATACGGCACCCGAGGCAGAAGTGATTCTGCTCGCCCGCAATGGCCCGCAGCGATTAAACCACAGAAGAAGGAGCCGTGTTTACAGTGTTCTTCGAGTAAGCAGTACGCAACGGGCATTGCTGAACACATAACACCTAACAGTTTTATCAGAGATGTATCTATGAGGACTTAGTTGTGCTTTTGATGTCATGGTGGATAACAAAGGAGCATCATGTAAAATTATCTGTGACTGTGACCATGAACACAAATATACAGCAGGCAGTTGTCCTCAGTTTATAAGAAATTCAGAGCTACACCACAACATTTATGAACAGATCTTACTTTACTACTAACTTGTGTGTAACATTAGCATGTTAGCATGTTTCCACTAATTACTTGGACTGACCTAACTTTAATAGCGTTAGCTTTGCAAGCGAAGGCTGCAGGTAACAGCTTTGCTGGGTTAGGATTATGTTATGTCTTCACTGTGTATCTTCACATAAAAGAATACTCCGACGATTTGGGAGTTCTGCCGTTTCTCTATCATTTTCATATTGAGACAACATGATCGATATCTTTTTTGTGTTTGTACGTCCAGTGGCTGGGTCTCAGCGGTTAGCATTGCGCTTATAGGGGGTCAGTAAGTCCTGCGCTGTGATCCGCGGAGGGATACACTGGTGAGCAGGCACAGACGTAGCTTGTAAACAAAACTCGGCTGTTTATTTAGCCTAGCAATATCTCCGGATTTTAGTAGCCGCAATGGACGACTTTGAACGCGATTTTGAAGAGTTTCTTGTAGCGGACACAGACCCAGAGCCAGACCCAGAGCCGGAGTATACAGATGAGGAACTCCATGTGTTGGATGCTGAGCGGGCGAGAAGAGAGGCTGAATCCTCCGCTCCCATTTTGCTGCACAGAATGGGACTCGATGCTACCATCTTTGGGGAGATTTATAATCAGGAGGAAAACCGCCACAGAGAGTGCATCACAAGGAGTGAAAACTTTGCAGCAATCACTAATCCTGGCGTGATTGAAACTTTTTTTTCATGTTCCTAAGATGAACTGGAAAAAACACCCAGGCCTGCAGGAGCTGATGGACAGCTTTCAGTCGGGTGAGTAATATCGTCCGTGTCGTATCTTTGTTTGCTTTTACCGAGTGACCTAGCGTACCTGTCCCAGAGCCAGCTGCAGCTGTTGCTCACCGGTGTATCCCTCCGCACAAAATGTACTGACCCCCTATAAGTGCCATGCTAACCGCTGAGACCCAGCCACTGTACATATGAAAATGATAGAGAAAAGGCATAACTCCCAAATCGTCAGAGTATTCTTTTCACATAATAATGCGGACTCAGCAGATGACTTGTTAACTGTTTATTCATCCTTACACCCAACGTACACGGCTGCTTCTCATTGTTTCCAGTAGCACAACAACGGTTACTACATTACCCAGAATAACTTGAGGCTCACACTACTACGGTAGCCTTAGTAGCTCAAAATACACAACAGATTAGATCACAACAGAAAGACAACAGGAGAATTTACTGAGTAATTTTGCTGTTTCCACTAATTACTTGGACTGACCTGACGTTAGTTAATCCTCTCGCTCTCCAAAACAAATGCATGCGGTAATTGCTGGTTGCAGTTGAGATTTTACGACACCAGGCTGTGGGTGTGATACCGCTTCGACCAAAGGGGTGCTATAATCAATGAAAACAAAAAGTTCCGCACAGCTGCTTTAAACAAGTTGGTAATATGCGTCTCTAGGCGGGTGCACAACATGTGTGCACTCTGCTCAGACACACACAGAGCAGCCACACATATGCAAAAGATAACAAATAAAATTAAAGCTGCAAGCAGCGATGAACGGGCCCTTGCAGTCCACGCACGTCGGG